>NC_057799.1:213098801-213166112 GCF_018294505.1 Triticum aestivum
GGAGAGGCCCCACCACCGCCCCCACAATGACTGTACCCACCCAAGCCCCTTCCTTTGCACCGGCGAACTCTGGCGAGGTCTCAAAAATCGACTGACCCAATTTTGAAATTTAGTCTACTATCATTTAACTAGTGTGGAATATAAAAGGGGAAAACCATAAGCAATGCGAGTATAGTGTTGAGCCTGGCATGGCGGATCTGAAGGTGCAAACCGGACAAAGGGAACTTCGCAACAAATGTTTGCTTTCAACTAGCAAGTAAGTGATGGACAAGAAATCAGAGTAAAGCAGTGGCGATCTATTTTCTTGTTGTGATAAATAAGTTGAGCAGATACGAAAGAGTACCGCCTGTGGTGCGGCACCATGTATGCATCTCCTGAGAAATTGGCGGTGCTGCGGTAGCGATGGCTGTCGGCAGCGTGGACGATGGCGGCGGGGCGCGGTGGACGATACGGTCGTAGGAGCGGCGCTGGCAAGGTGGAAGACGACGGGGATGAAGCGAGAGGACGGGATGCAAGGATCCCGGTCCGAATCAGTGGACGAGAGAGGTCGATCTCTTATAATTGCCGACGGCGTCGGGGTATCAGCTTCGGCATGGTGGAGGAGGACGGCGGTGGATGGGGTGGCGGACGGAGGAGGTGGGGGTGGAGAGGGTGTTTTGGCGCCCACGTAGTACGAATGGGGAAATGGAGGGAGAGAGGAAGGGGGGAACCATGTCTTCAGGGCGTGCTTGTCTCAAATGTGAGGAAATTTACAAACTTAGTCCCCGCTTAAAATTTCCTAGATCACAGCAATAGTAGTCGGTTGGGGATAGGACGGTAATCTTGCATACACCAAATATTTGCCGACAAGAGTTTATTTTTGGCGCCCACCGTGTAGGAATCGGGGAGGGAGTCGATTTCGGCCGAGGAGACATTGTGTTTTGGCGCCCACCATGTATGAATCCGGGTGAGAGGCGGTTATGTCATGTTTGAGTGAAATTACAAACCTACCCCTATTGAAACCTATTGAAATCGAGCCGATAGGCTTTGCGTGTCAGGGATAGGCAGTAATATCCATCTCGCGGATTTTGATTTCGGGCGGTTACTGCGATTTTCCCCTCTTTGTTCAAATTTTTGCAGAGAAAGCGTGCACGTTTACCGTGCCAACTCAATTCGAATCCAGTTTGTATTCTATTTTTGTTCGGCCAAGATCCATTTGCGATTCGAATAAAATTCTATATACACCATTTTTTATATACTTTCAAAAGCACAACACCCTTTATACATAAATATGGTTTACAAATGGCATGATCTCAGATTCATAAGGCTGTATCCATCTTAATTTGGATTTCCAAATATTTGAAACCACTTTATGTTGAAATCCAATGTATGCATTCCTCGCTAACTGTCACCAATTAATGTATAACGTGTTTCACACACGCAACATATAGTGTTATCCCGTTTAGACATTAATTGCATATAAATCATGGATTGTCTCTAATTAAGATTCTATGGATCGCTAATATTGATAAACTATATAACATTACACGTGTCTAAAATTCAAGTGAATATGCATGTTTCATACACCAATTTGCGTTATGATATTATCGATGTCGTGGACTCCAGTTTAAATGTTTGAATCCCCTTTAATCCAGATATTCATCTCATATAGCTATCACTCATGCTTATATAGGAGTATCTCTCTAGACCTATATGTGTTCATCGTCTCTCAGGTATCTCTCGTGCTACCTGTATGTCGACAATGATCTTATGTCTTCGCAACACACTGACGGTACTCTCTCCCTCGACCTTCATCACTCTATCTCTCTCTAAGTATATCTCGCTCCCTACTATGTGTCTCTAACTATGATTCTCCATGTGAAATCTCTTTCTCTCACACAAACACAAACTTCGTCTCCCGGGTTCTCATTTCTCTATACTATTCCCCTGTGTGCCACTCGCACACCCCCTCTCACACAGAGATGTCTTTTGCTCCTTAGATATGAGAAACTACGACTCTTCCTCTTAAATATCTCTTTCTCACACACAAACACAAACTCTGTCTCCCAGGGTCTCATATCTCTCCAACATTCTCTTGTATGTCGCTCACACACACTCTATCTCCCTAGAGATATCTTGCGTTTCCCTCATATGTCTCTCTAGCTATCACTCTTGTTGTGAAATATCTTTCTCTCTCGCAGACACAAAACTCCATCTCTCGGGATCTCATTTCTCTCTGATATTTGTTTGTATGTGACTCACATGCACACTCTCTCTATCTCTCTCACACCCACACACACATAACTCAGCCTTATGATCCACTCGACTCCTATCTCTAACACACACTAGCTAGCTAGCATCTTTATCTTTCTATTTATCTGTTTCTCCATCAACCTTCTTTCTCGCCCTCACTCTTGCTTCCTATCACGCACACTATATATGTTTGTCTCTACATGCTGTCAAGTGCCCTCTTTTTATCTTTCTCTCACACACACATACCTTCACCCTCTGAACCACCGGCGGTCATCTCCAACACTCAAACTATCCGATGTCCCTCTATCTAGCATCTCTATCTCTGTATCTATCTGTAGTTTCTCCATCAACATTTCTTTCTCGCACGCACTCTTGCTTCCTATCACCCACACTATATATGTCTCTCCATACATGCATTTATAGGTTGATCTCTTTTGCACAATCGTTGTGTCTCTCTCCCTCTGCTCGCCATAGATGCATGCTCCAGCCCATGCCACTATCTCTTAAAGACAAAAACACATGCTCAATTATCGAGCCTTCTTCCCTGCACTCTCACATGCATGCATATTGTCACACCGATCTCTCCCATATCGTTGATCTTATGACTTATGTCTTCTTTCTTTTATCTCGATCATGCTCGCGCGCACACACACACATCCCACGTATACATGTATACCACTCGCACATGCACATTCAAGGTCTCCTATGTCTCCATACATAGTTAATTACCCTCAACCCTAACGCCACATCGAATTGTTCTCTTCTTGTGTGCACATAACTTCCGCCTGGATGGGTAAAACACACACTCAGACATAACAATCTGCTTCTAGCTACCCCCTCTCCCACTCTTCCCCTATATCTCTGAAACCAATAAGACCATCCCTTCGCTTAATTCCCGCCTACAAGCACCATCGATATATAGTAGTCTTCCTCGGTGTCTCTTGAAAAAACACGTTCTCTCGATGTCAACTCTTCTCACGTGCACACGCCTTCTCTTCCCTCTCTACGGGCCTTTTCTCTCTCGCACCCCCTCGTTGGTGGCCCCTGTCATACACTATGATGAAGCCACACACACTTAAATTACATCCGCCACCGAGGACCCCGCGTCACACACACACGCACCCCCCACGCACACAATAAGACTCCATCTCACACCCACATGCTCTAGGCGGAGCATTTGTTGCTACCACCCTTCATCCAACCTTACCCGTATGATAAGAAATCACCTTAATTTACTTGTATAACATGGACAAGTTCCACTTTACTTTAGTAGTTAGCAAACTTATCAGGTCTACTCTTATAGAAAAACGAGTTGGTGATGATGGTGTGCCTGCCATCTCGTAATATAGATCGTCCGATCTATATCTGACAGATAGAAAGCAAACTATGACAATTTTACAAAAGATACCCCCACCTCTCTCCACATTTATAGACAAGGCCTTGCCTCATTCATTGTCCTTATTTCCCACAACCTCATTGCTGAGCAATTAAAAAAGGAAGTCTCTGGAACAATCCAGCATGGTGGCCGCTGCCGCCTGCCGGCGTCATCCATCCCCATGCCTCCGCCCAGTCCGACCACCAGTCACCACCACGCTCCACTCCTCCTCACCTTATCTCTCATCTTTCATTTTTTCGATGAAATTGTCGAGATACCAGTTTTCCGATAAAATTCTAGAGATATCATTAGTTTTTACACATGGGATTACTCCTGCATGAGTCAATCACAACAAGTGTTTTGTAAAAAAAATGCATATTGATGTTCCGTGCAATGCATGAGCATCTTGCTAGTAATTATATAACACAAATCACGAGCAGGAAGTGACATTTTTTTTACACAACCACATAAACATGGCCACGTAAATCACTAGCTAAAGTGTAATACAATTATTCTTATATCCCGATGCAAAAGGTTGAGTACATGTCCGAAGAGTAGAGTCGCACACATGCACTCTGTCTCTCAGAATCTCTCACACACACCAGTTACATGACGCCCACTTAAGCAGACACATATGTTACAATTTGTGCACGCGCGGGTACACGTGATGGTGAACATTAATTTAAGCCGGACGGCAAAACCAAACAGTAGCTGCATTCATTCCCCTCCCGCCGCCTCTTGTCTTGTCTCCGTAGCCCGTTAGCCATGGCCCGGCCGAAGGTAACGACATACGCCATACTCCCGCCAGAGCGGTGCTTTAATCTGGAAATTTTAGTGATCATGCATACATTTATTGTGCTAGCACTCCTATATAAGGGTTGACTGGTCGCTTCCCGCGGACGTGCGCAGGCGGTGGAAGAGGAAGGAGAAGGGAAGCGGGCTATGGAGTAACGTTTTTACCACATTTTCTTAGGAAACTGAGTGCAATAATTGAGTAGTTTTGCGAACTACTAGTAGTACACCTGAAACGGTTCAAAACCAATACCACCACCATGCCCGCGTCTGACTGCCCTGGCCGACCCAATCCCCCTCCCTTGCCGGTGCGCGCTTCCCGCGTGAAACGGTCAGCGTCACCCCGGAACGTCAGTGCCGCATTAATGCCCGGCCAAAGAGGAGGCGACCTCTTACTGGCGCCGGCTTTGAAGCAGCGCGACGGCCGAGAGAGCGCCGCTTCCCGGTGCACGTGACTGCTCCGCGTTGAGGCTGGCCATAGTTTGGATGAGTCTCCATCGTGGGGAGCCACACTAACTGCGATGATATGGACTCCTGTTGCCCACAGTTATGGATCGTTCCATCTATGAAGAACATGTGGGACTGGAACTACGAGACAGACATGTACCCAGGAGTGGACATACGAAATTGAGTAATGTAGCGTAGTAAGTGAAGTAGAAAGGCACAAATAGTATGAACATGCATGGCATATAGGCATTTGTCTCTTACTACCACTAAATGTTGTACGTGCAATGCCCGGTGATGTTATGGAGTACGTGCCTAAGTACTCTACTACTACTATATTAATTGGAGGCACATATTAGGTTTTATATTTGTTTAATATGCCTCGAGACCTTCCAACTAGATTTATCTTTCTCTCCGGGTCGCACTTTGTATCGTTCATACCACGAGTACAGTAGTACTACTACATGTGGTCTCCGACCCAGAAGTGGAGACGCTCTACCACGCTGTTCATGTCCCACTCCTTTCGCTGACGTGTGGGACATCCAGCATGTTCCGTGTTTGGCACTCCTTCATCGTAAAAGTTGAAACGCTAGCATTCATCAGAAATTAAAAATAAATATAAATCACCCGTTGTCGGAGTCAAAACCGGCGGATCTTGGGTAGGGGGTCCCGAACTATGAATTTAAGGCGGATGGTAACAGGAGGCGGGGGACACAATGTTGACCCAGGTTCGGGCCCTCTCGATGGAGGTAATACCCTACTTCCTGCTTGATTGGTCTTGATGATATGAGTATTACAAGAGTTGATCTACCACAAGATCGTAGAGGCTAAACCCTAGAAGCTAGCCTGTGATTATGATTGTTCTTGTCCTACGGACTAAACCCTCCGGTTTATATAGACACCGGAGGGGGCTAGGGTTACACAGAGTTGGTTACAAGGGAGGAGATATACAGATCCGAATTGCCAAGCTTGCCTTCCACGCCAGGGAGAGTCCCACCCGGACACGGGACAAAGTCTTCAATCGTGTATGTTCATAGTCCAACAGTCCGGCCGAAGTATATAGTCCGGCAGTCCGAGGACCCCTTAATCCAGGACTCCCTCAGTAGCCCCTGAACCAGGCTTCAATGACGATGAGTCCGGCGCGCAGATTGTCTTCGGCATTGCAAGGCGGGTTCCTCCTCTGAATACTCCATAGAAGATTTTGAACACGAGGATCGTGTCCGGCTCTGCAAAACAAATTCCACATACCATCGTAGAGAGTATAATATTCCACAAATCTAATCTACTGCCAACTTCACAGCGTGGCACCACGCCACGGCCCGGTCTTTATTCGAACCATTTTTCTCAACCAGCTACTGCACATATTGCGGGGCGGTTTTCTTGGCACGTCTTGTCGAAGCAGAGATCGTGTCCCCTCATCACGGGATTCTCATCAATATGGGTATGGGTAACCCAACCGCGCCATCAATCACGGTGCTTGGGGAATAAGCGCGTTTACCAGGCATGTGGGGAGGCGCAGAATCCCTGCTGCCTTTATAAGGGGATAAGGACTCCCTTTCGCACCCACACCTTCTTCTTCCTGATTCATTCCCCTTCGCTCGAGCTCCAGCGCCCAAGCGTTCGTCTTCTCCGCCCACAAAGGACTTCCAAAAATGTCCAGATCCGGAGCAGGAGGCAAGTGGATGGCTTCTACCGTCCGGGAGAAGGATATCAAAAAGCTTCGGGAGGCCAGGTACCTGGCCAAGAAAATCAGCCACCGTCTCCCGACGGCGGGAAAGATAGTCCCTACTCCGGAACCCCACGAGAGGGTTGTATTCCTCCCTCATTTTGTCCGCGGGCTAGGGTTTCCCCTCCACCCGTTCGTTCGCGGCATCATGTATTATGATGGGATCGATTTTCATGATCTATCCCCCAATTCCTTCCTCAATATCTCGACGTTCATTATCGTGTGCGAGGCCTTTCTCCGCATCTCGCCACACTTCGGCTTATGGCTGAAGATTTTCAATGTGAAGCCCAAGGTAGTGGGCGGCGAGCACGCCAAGTGTGGGGGCGCTATGGTGAGCAAGATGCCCAACGTCACATGGCCAACAGGTAATTTTAATGATTCCGTCAAAGAGTGGCAACAGCAGTGGTTCTACATCACCGAGCCACGCGGCACGGAACGGGCCGTTACTCCCGAGTACCGATTTGGAGCCCCTCCACGGCTTACGTCCTGGCTCAAGAAGGTCCTGAACTGGTCTTCGTCCGACGAATTGTCGGTGCTCCAAACACGTGTTAAAGATTTGGAAGACAAGAACATCGAACTTGTCAATGTAGTCCAGGTGATGTTAGTTCGCCAGATCCTGCCCTATCAACACCGTGCTTGCAATCTATGGGAATTCGATCCAGCCAAGCACCAAACCCTGCGAGAGCTCTTTGGCTCCTCGCACAAAAACATCTGGAAGTTGCTTTTCAAGTCCGGCAAATCATGGCCGGAATCAGCCGAGGACCGCGGGTACCAACTATCCCGCCCTGCAAGCTCGGTAAGTCATCATACGTTTTATCTGCATAACCCAAGGGAAATTCTTCATGTGTTTTCCACAACTCTCCTAGGGCTGGACGAAGAAGGCTGAGCGGATCCACTGTCTGGCCCTGCTGCCCGAAGAACCGGCCGGCCCACTTCTGACGAAGATGCTGGTCCTGGCGCCTTACAAGGCACCAAAGAAGAAGGCCGAGAAGGAGGCCAAAAAGAACCGGGGCGGCCTTCGTCGCTGCGGTACTTCGGACACGATATCCGAAGGCTCCACCGCCTGTTTTGCCTCTGAAGAGGACGAGGACGAGGAGGAAGACGAATCCCCAGAAGGGGGAAGAAAGAAGAGGGCGGCCTCCATACACTTGGAGGCCGAGTCGCCTAAGAGGGGAAAAGCTCCTCTTGCATAAGAGTCCACTGCCGCCGCCGACAGCAGCCCAGCATGGGATCCCAGGGCCCAGCCCCTGGTGAGCTCGTGAGTATATAAAGTCCGAATATGTTTGTGCGTCCGGACTCATCATGGCATAATATTTTAACCTGAGCCATATTTTTTGTAGTCCGGCGAGGTCCCGCACCAAACAATCCTCATCAGATGATTTGCTGAGCTCGGATGCTATGGAGAGCGGGACGCCACCGAAGGCCCCTTCCCCCAAATAGGTGAATAGCACCGAGGCTTCGTCCAAGAAGGACCCCGTCCAAGGAGGGGAGGAAAAGATCGTGAAGACGGTGCCTGGAGGTCAAACTTCAGGGGCCGGACACATGTGGGAGAAGATTCCCATGGGAGTTGACGGCGGGGGCCATCTTGAATTTGGCTCCTAGCCGGATGCAATTCCGGAGACCAATACGGCTCCAGAATCAAGCAGGCGGCCTCCCTCGGCTTGAGGGGGCGTTCCTGTTCCACTGGCAACCTCTGTCCAACCAGAGGTATCGGATGCTTTGTTAGCGGCGCTGAAGAGCGCCTCCATTGTCGATGAACACCGTGCCCTTATGGGTGCGGTGATTGAGAAGATTCAGTCTGCTGAGAGTGGACTGAATGAAGCCTGTATCAGCCTTATAAAAGGTTTTGAGGTATGTTTTATGAGGTTTCGAAGAGTGTCATGCTATGGATAGTAGCCCCTGATACACTGTTCGGTGAAAGAAAGAACCGGACAGAGGATCAAATTTATGTTCGCAGGAAGACTCACTTGATGACATCTATTTCGCTTCTTTTATAACCAGGCATCTGTAGCGGCTGTTGCCTCTCATACTGCGGAGGTCTCCAGACTGAAACAAGGTCTAGAGCGGGCCAAAGAAGAACTTGGCCAGTTGAAAAAGCAGTTGGGAGATAAACAGGGTATGCGCAAGTCTAGTTCACGTTTATTGCGAAAGAATTTTCAGTATGATAAAATATGTTTCATGATTTGCGCTAGGGATGATGACCGAAGTCGAAGCTCTTAGGAAGGCTGTGGCCGAGGCCGAAAGAAAAGTTGCCGCAGAGCTGGCTCTTCGTGAGAAGCATGAGGCCAGGGTTATTGAAGCTGAGCAGGAGCTTCAAGAGGCCGTGAAGAAATGCGAGACCTTGGAGCAGAGTTTAACGGAGAAAGAATCCGAACTCACCAAGGCTCATCAGGCCATGAGCGATGCCCCGGGGGAAACCCAAAGCACCCTGCAGGAGATCCAAGAGGTGAGCAAAATCGCAGCGGGTAAGGCTTTTTTCCATGTAAAGCAAGTATTCGATGAGAAAATCATGTATCTAATTTTGAGTTCGGATTTCTCCAGGGGTATTTGCGGAGCTGCCCCGCAGCATATCGGATGCCGCCCAATTCTACCGTGCCGAAGAAAGGAACACTGCGGATAAGCTCTTCTGGTCGCAGTATCTGGCACCGAATTATCCGGGGCCTTTTGCCGATCAACTAAACAGCTGATCGAACTGCATAAGGCGGCGGAACTAGCCATGAAGGATTTGATTATCCGGCTATGGCCCGCCGAGCCGATTCCAAGCAGCTACTTCGGGCTCGTGAAGCGGCTTGTAAGTGCTTGCCCTTGACTTGACGTCATCAAGCGGTCGGTCTGTATAGAGGGTGCGCGAATGGCCTTCGCCCGCGCAAAGGTGCACTCGGGGAAGATGGATGCTGAAAAGCTGATGACCGAGGGATCGCCAGAGGGGAAGGAGTACCGCAAGCCTGAATTATATTATGAAAGTGTCCTGAAAGGATCCTACCTTGCAGCGGAGCTATGCGCCAAGGACATTATATTTCCATGAATGCAAATCATGTTGTCCTTTATAATGTTGAACAAGGTCATTTCAATTATTTATTGCCTGTTATATAAAAGTTTATCCTCCTGCGCAGCTGTTTTATATATTAATCCTAAGAGTTGGTCAGTCGTCTGCTTCTGCCCCCACGTAGGAAGTACAGGGGTGTTCGGGATAAACCTGATCACTCTTTATCCCAGTTTTGGGTCCTTCGAAGGATGTGTTCAGCGCAACGAACCAAGCAATCGGACTATAGGGCTTTATCTCTCACTTAGCCATATGAGCTTTAGGAAGGTAGGCGCAGCCCCTGGTGTTCGGAAGACCGCACGAGGGGCTCTATAAGCACCTGATCGGAAGAAAAACCGATCCATCGCACGCTGCATTGGTTATGGCATTATGCGGGAGAAATCCTTAAAGATTTTACAACCTCTCAAACAGCTTACCAGCTCTCGCCGTATGATGACAGTCAGTTTTCGGCTTTCTCTACTGAGGTGCTCGTCCGGAAGAACCGGGTCACAATCGCAGTAGTTCTCCCAGTGCTACCTTAGCCGATATAGTGGAACGTAAGGTACCAAAACATGGGAGCCAGGCAAACCCAATTATTGACCCAAGACATGATTCGGAGCTGATGGATATAATGCTATAGGTTCGGGGTGCCGAACTTCCGTGAAGGTGTTCGGACTTTATTGCCGTATTATGGGTAAAATGAAGCCCCTGGCATGTTTTAAGGCATATCGCGGTGTACGGATGCCACTTGACAAAATAATTTTAATAAGAAATAACAGCAGATAAGCGTCATATAAATCCACATGTTGTATTTGGATAGTACGTCGATGCGTGTGAGTACAGGTAAAAAAAGAAATATGACTGTGGAACCTGCTGAGACCAGGGGGAAGAAGCTGTGTGCGGATCCGGAGTATAGTCGGGTGTTCATTGCGGGGAATATCTAAGGATTCCCTTGCATGTTCGAGCTGCTTCCATATTGCCAGTCCTGGTCGGCGCAAAGGTGAGCCTGCAAAGGGAATGTAAGAAATGTTTGTGTGCCGGAGAGCGGTTGAGCCGCTTTATGCGGCCTGTCCTGGCCTTCGCCGGAGTGTTTAATTGAGTTCTGGACGAGCCGGGCTATCCTACCGCGAAGTAGTTCGGAGTCCTTTGGCGGTGTCCGGGAGCCTGGCCGTCGACTCGAGGTTCGGTTGCAAGGTGCCGCTCGTTGCTCCTGCAGTTAAGGCAGCGGTATACTCTTTGGTGCCGAAGGAAAGTTCGGCCTTGCCGTTAACCGTGATGACGCCACGTGGACTGGGCATCTTGAGCTTACGGTAGGCATAATGTGGCACCGCGTTGAATCGAGCGAACGGGGTTCGTCCGAGCAGTGCCTGATAATCACTACGGAAGGGGACGATTTCAAAGATTAACTCTATGGAAGGGGACGAAATCGAGCATGTCGGTTAAGTCGTCAACAGTGGCTACCAAGTGGGTGGTGGGTAGGGAACGAATTTCTTCGTCGTCCGCTTCCCACTCAAGCCGGACATAGTTCGGCCAACGGTCTCCTGACAAGGAGAGAGACCTTAATGAATTTAGCACGTCGCCCAGTGGCGAGTGCTGAAAGATATCCACGGAGGAAAACTCCATGATCGGTGCCCAATCAGATTCGATAGGCACGGACGCAGGCGATTCGGAGCCCGTGGCCTGGGGCGAATCCAAGTCTCCGGCAACACGGGTCTCATAGGAGGTGAAGTCGGTATTCGGCTCTATCGCCGCTGAGTGTGCGGCCTCCGTGGCGGGGTCCATCCACCCGTCCTCGGACGGCGCAATCTGCTCCGGATTGAGGGCCGGAGTAGCTACAGGTGGGATCTCCCGAACACCGCCCGATGACAGAGCTAAGTCATGCTCATCGTGACTATGCGGCTCACCTGACATGGGTTCAAATCCATCGGAGATCAAGTCTTCGCGGATGTCGGCAGTATAGTTCAAGCTTCCGAACCTGACCTGATGGCCAGGGCGTAGCTCTCGATCTGCTCCAGATGGCCAAGCGAGTTGGACCGCAGTACGAAGCCGCCGAATACGAAGATCTGTCCGGGGATAAAAACCTCACCCTAGATCGTATCGTTGTCGATGTTCGAAGGAGCCATCCAGCCTTATCGTGACGGCATAGTGGAACTCTCAATGAAAGCACCAATGTCGGTGTCAAAACCGGCGGATCTCGGATAGGGGGTCCCGAACTGTGCGTCTAAGGCGGATGGTAACAGGAGGCGGGGGACACAATGTTTACCCAGGTTCGGGCCCTCTCGATGGAGGTAATACCCTACTTCCTGCTTGATTGATCTTGATGATATGAGTATTACAAGAGTTGATCTACCACGAGATCGTAGAGGCTAAACCCTAGAAGCTAGCCTATGATTATGATTGTTCTTGTCCGACGGACTAAACACTCCGGTTTATATAGACACCAGAGGAGGCTAGGGTTACACAGAGTCGGTTACAAGGGAGGAGATCTTCAGATCCGAATTGCCAAGCTTGCCTTCCACGCCAAGGAGAGTCCCACCCAGATACGGGACAAAGTCTTCAATCTTGTATCTTCATAGTCCAACAGTCCGGCCAAAGTATATAGTCCGGCAGTCCGAGGACTCCTTAATCCAGGACTCCCTCGCCCGTGATACTATACCACGCAGTTTCCTTGCTCCTCGATATCAGAAAGAATACTTCTGTTCAACGACATGTGGGACGTCGACCATCCTTGACCACTTGCCATGCCCGCAGAACTCCAAGGGAGAGTCACCCCGGTCGTCACGCCACAGTAATTACTAATGAGCCGTCAAATCACAGGCCCAACCTTTCCCACTGTGAAGTTTCTCGGACGAAGGAACCATCATGACTTCGTTGAACTCCGCTTCTTGAAGAAAACTACAGTACCAGCAGTACAGCTAGCTACAGTAGTTACTCCAGCAGAGGCCTCCTTTGGTTCATAGGATAGGAATTTTATAGGAATATGAAAATCATAGGAAGTGAGAAGACATGCATCTCAATTCCTATAGAGAAAGAGATGCCATTTGATGCATAGGATAGGAATTTTTCCATTGAGTCTAGGCTAATGTACTGGTAATTATCTCTAAAAACTATAGTAGTAACTAGTAGTACTGGTACATGCTCGTAATTAATTAAACAAATGTACAGGCGACACAGACACCCACACTAACTACTAGTACTACTACTTCTCACATGCTGGCCAGGCGCCGTCGTTCTCCTTCCCAACTTTTTCGGCGACACCCCACCGTGCTAGGATCTCCGCCGACCTCTCCGCAGCAGTGCGTGCGTCCTATTCTTGCTTGCGGCGGCAGGCCTCTCTTCTCTTGAGTGCTTTTTGACTTTTCCGCTCCCTCTGTGCGGCTTTGGCCGCCTCTTGCTCTACCGCCCATTTGGCGTTGGCGCCTTCAAATTCCGCCCACATAGGTGTGAGGTCGCGAGCGGTGATGAACTCGGCATGGGGGGATGCCACTGCTTCCCTACCATTCTGTGTGTGGTCGTCGGCGGCAAGGAACTCGGCGTGGCGGGATGTCATCGCTTCCTTACCGGTTAGTGTGCGGCGCGGTGGCATGAACGACGCTTGGTGACAGCTCTGGGGTGGAGTGGCCGGACAACCGTAAAGTGCATTGGTTTGTCAAGAGCTCAAGGACAGAAGCCAAAGGAAATTTGGATTCCCCTTCAATCCTGGTCATTTATTACCGAGTAAAATGCATTGGCGGTCATCGAACTTGTCTTGATAGCTCACTTTGATCATTGTATACGAGATATAGTGATTATATGGTCACTGGCTCAATGTATAGCTTCGTATTTGTCTAGTTGACCAGTCAAACAGTCCGCATGCGCCTCATCAGCTCATGTTCTTTATCTATCTATCTAAGCGGGCCTACCTGTGAGTGGAGAAAGAAATAAAAACCAAAATTATGCGTAGGTGACATTACTGTTTAGACCTTTGCTGGAGGCCTCCGTGAACACCGAGCATGTATTCACTGGCTCCACACCAACGGTCATACTCGTGACTCAACGCCTTGCTCATGTATATCGTCCATCACAACGACAATCTATAAAATAGCCTAGCTAGAGACGGTACTATGGTATGGAGTATGTACTATCGTGAGCAACCGATCATAGTGCCACTGCACACGAGTGTGTGTCTGGTCGATTCGTCCATTATTCGTAAGTTATGCATGGTTGTGTGGTGTCTAATGGTGGTCGTCAAAGGCTAGCTGGCGACAAGAGCGGTTTCATGGACGCCTCGTTGTCAATACGTGCCGCATCCGCTTCAAAGGCTTGTCATCCATGAGTTCACATTTTACCACCATGCGAGCATCTAAGCGCCCTGGCCTACCGAAACCCCTTCCATCGCTAGAGCGCGCTTCCCGCCTGAAACAGCCGCCGTCTCTCCAGAACGTCAATGCCGCATTCACTGGCCTTAACTGTAGGTGCAGTTGGTGTGTCACTGACATGCGGGCCAGATGCCCGTTGGGCCCACATTTCAATGATACAACGCAACTGCTGTTAAGTCACTGAATCAGCGTTCGCATTCACGCCCAACGCGACCTCTCACTGGCGCCGGCATTGCAGCAGCGCAACGGCGGAGAGAGCGGCACGGCGCGGCTTCCCGGTGCAAGCGTCTGTTCTGCGTTAACGACACCACGGCTATCCTTCCGTCCGCCGCCCACATTAATGACACACGGCTGCTGACGAACCTACTCCGGCGCCAGTCGTCCATCCGTCTGCCGCCGCTCGTTGCCATTCGCCCGCTATATTAAATTGAGCCCCAGCTCCCAGCCATAGCCAAAGACCCACACTCATTCTCCTCCGGTCCCTTCCTTCTGTCGGCACCACTCCAACCAGCTCCAAAGCTCTCTTGGACGTACTGTCGCAGGAGCAGATGAAGGACATCGGCGGCTCCGCTCTGGGCACACTCCAAAGCTCTCTTGGACGTACTGTCGTAGGAGCAGACGAAGGAGATCGCCGGCTCCCCCCCCCCTCGGCCGCCCTCCGCCGCCACGACCACGAAGATGGTGCCCGTGCGCGGGCGCAGCCGGCAGCGAGGAAGAGTAGTACACGGTAGGTCGCCGCCGCTCTAGTCCCAGGAAGGCCACCGCTCCTCCACTCAGTCGACGCCAAGCTTGGTGGGATAAACAGCGGCGGCCGATTAGCCGCTTGACAGCGATGTGGAGGCGGAAATCTTCATAACCTTGTGCTCCGGAGGAGGAGGTTATTGAGGCGGATGACGAGGAGGCAAAGGCAATTGCCGGCTTTCTCGGGTTCATGGCCGGACATGGTGGTCGGGCGCTGGCGATCGTTTAGATTAGGTTTATAGTAGGTTTTAGTATGGTTTGTGCGAAATATGTAATGAATTTCGTCCAGTTTATAGGAAAAGTTTTCAAAATGTAATGAATTTCTTCCGGTTAATTTGAAATTTGCTTTATTTGCACAATTTCATCTGGTTAGTTCATATAGTTGTCGAAAGATATGCGGGCAGCATTGGATGGCATCCATCATGTCCTCGGACAGATGCCGGTGTTAATTTGAGGGCCAGCGCTGGAGATGCCCTAACTATCATGCTATAATCGCTAACAGTGCTCCATTATTTCGCAAGGAACAGTTATCCCTCGATCAAAATCAGATCCGCCGTGTTTCGCACTCCTCCCACTTAAGAGTGTAGACTATTGCTTACATAAAAATGCAGCAAGTGGACGGCACTGTAGCACGTCATATCACTCAACCTAGCCCGCCTAACGCGCAGGAAAGCACCACCCTCGTCATTTTGTTCTGGATTTCTATGGTCGATCGCACGAAAATGTTACGCTTTTCAAGTTCAAAAGGAAAAGGCGGCACACTTACGACTCGTACGCGACGCACCCCCGATAGTCCGGCTCACACGCCGCTCACCAAAGGGGACACGCGTTGTCTCGCATTTTCACTGACATGTGGGACTCCAATTGAATAAACCGTCGATAGCCAAAATCTAATCGCTCGGTGGGTGCCGGCTTAGAAGAGAGAGACGGGGGAGGGAGAAGAGATCACCCGCCTACCATGCACGGACTCTAAGAAATATATATGGTGATAATGTGAGGTGGGCCATGCGGGAGTCCGGACCGGTCCCAAGCCCGCTTTTGACCGCGCTGGCCCACCAGAACCCGCCACCCCACCACCTCCCCCCGCGCGCTCCCCCCTCAGGGCATATGTAACGCAATATATAGTGTGTTAAAAGAAACACAATGTATAGCTATGGCATGTAGCCTCTAAGGTGGAGCCCATATGTAACATAAAATATTTACTCTCTCCAACCATCTCATTTCAAATCTGAACAAATGTATGTGCTACAGGGATTGTAAGTAGGGCCAGGGAATTATTTTAGTGCAAAGAAATGGCTTAGAGACAGCCACTTGTGTTAGAGGCGACGCTAGAGAATTTTCCCTAGAGGCTTGGTCCAGTAGTGTATAGCGACAGCCTCTAAGGGCTTAGAGACAGGTCTAGAGGTAGCAGAATGATACATTGTGGATGCTCTCAGACGCCAGCTGCCCGCATTCATAGCAAGTAGTACCATGGTTGATAAGATAGTCTTATCATAAGTCTTGCATGTAATTTAGAGATGAACAAAAAAACATGTGTACAATGGATCATCTCTTAGCCTTATCTTCAATAACTAGTTATTCCTAAAAACATGGTGAAACATATTGTGCTAGGAGATCATCTCTTGTCTTCTCTTAAATAAGAGAAGACAAGCCTTTTATTATGATTTCACTTTCCTCCACCTCATCATTTATCCTATGTGGCATCCCTACAATAGAACTATTGTACATGCCCTAATCCCGCTTAGGCTAGTCATAGTGGGGAGTAACTTAGACTAGTAACATGCATATGTTACTAGTCTATGTTACTACATTCATAGTGGGGAGTAACATATGTATAGTATCATGCAAGCCATCATTTATTAAGACATAGACTCATTTTGTCTTGGGACGCGTTATGTTATAGTAACATATTATGTTACTCCAAACACCTCTCTCCTCATTAACTATATGCCACATAAGCAAACTTGTCTTGAAGTGTGTTATGTTACTTGCTAAGTTACTCCCACTATGACCAGCCTTATGTGGAAGAGACAGAGGCATTGACAAAGTCAAGGAGTGGGATCTGCAGGAGCCCGTCTCTACACGTGCTCGTAGGTATAAAAAACTAATTCTATAAAAAAGAGGCATAAAGAAACAATTGTGTCTAAAAAAGAAAGGTAAAAAACATTTGAGAGGAAATAGATAGAGAGAAAGTGAGAAAAAGTTGTAACCTTATAGCCAACCTTATAGTCAACACTATGGTAGTATTACATGAGGAAGTAGGGAGTGGTGCACATGCCAAGTTCACTGGGCTGCCGTGTTTCACACTCCTCCATCGTAACAGTGGAGACAATAGCTTTCATCAAAAATAAACAATGAATACTCGTTGGTCTTCCACTATATCAGAAAGAATACTTTCATTCACCGACATGTGGGACGTCGACCATCCTGGTCCACCTGCCATGCGAAAAATTATCCTGGTCCACCCCGGTCGTAGCGCAGGCCCAACCTTTCCCACTGTAAGTTGGTCGGACGAAGGAACCATCATGACTTCGTTGAATTCTGCTTCTTCCAGAAAACTTACTGTACCTGCAGTACTACTTCCACATGCGAAGACTGGATGGCACTGTACCACGTCATATCACTGAAACCCACTAGGCCAAACTACCCCTCCTAGGATTTGTACTCCCTCCGTTTCAGGCCTCCTTTGGTTCATAGGATAGACATTTTATAGGAATAGAAAAATCATAGGAAGTGAGATGGCATGCATCTCAATTCCTGTAGAGGAAGAGATGTCATTTGGTGCATAGGATAGGAATTTTTCCATTGAGTCTAGGCTAATGTTTTTTCCCTCTAAAATGTGAAGGATTGATTCCTATCCTTCATAGGAATAGGAATCCATTCCTACAAACCAAAGGGATTCAAAGTAATATTTCCTTTGCAAATCCTATCCAATGGAATTCTTATAAAATTCCTACAAACCAAAGAAGGCCGAATGTATCCGTGTCGACTATTGTCTCATCGATCGCTAAGCATACAATTTTAGGAGCTTGGGCTATTGGCCGATCGACGACGGATCAGTATAAGCGTACCATGAGCTCATCAGCCCCAACGTTTCTCTTTGGTGAGTGTTTTGCACGTACTATAGCTCGCACAGTGCCTAGCCTACTAACACCAAGAATCATCAAACAAGCCCTGTTGATATGATAAACAGTTCAAACTTACATCTAAGCATGCTATATATTACATCAAAAGCTGGTGAGGATACATCTGTTTCCACAACTCGGAGAGGGTTCGCATGATTCACTATCAAACAAAAGTAGCAAGTACCGCCCACACAAGAGAGTGCACTAGCCCTAAGATGGTTTGATAACACGCATCATTCTTGTAATTGAACACAATGCAAACTACCCTGAAGGATTAGCGCGACCAACTATTTCTTGTCATCGATCTCTCGGGCAATGAGCACAGCACGGACAGTGGCAAGGGAATCAATCTCTGGGGTGATGTCCGCCGCAACATCGGGATCGTTCTCTGGGGAGATATCCACAGGATGGACAGCGGCATCGGAATCGATCTCCGGGGCGATATCAACGGGACGGACCGCGACATCGAAAACGATCTCTGGGGCGTTGTCCATAGGACGGGCCGCGACATCGGAATCATCAAGGATGTCCAACCCTAACTTATTAGCAAGAACATTGCAAATAATCAAAAACCACAACTATGGTAAGCCATTATTCTTTACCTTGTGCAGCTCACCGGGGGATCCCATCCCTCCGGGGGCCATCTCCTTTTCCTCGATGGGGGCCATCACCTTGCCAGGGGAATACTTCTTCTCAACAACGACTATCTCCTCAATCTCGGCCTTGAGACTCGCATACGTGGCCATTAGAGTTTCTGGGGTAGGCAGGGTGGGGCCCTTGCTGTTCTTCCAACTTTCTTTGAGGAGTTCGTCCGCCAATGTCGTCAACTCTTTGGCCAGTGCTTGTTTCTTGGAGTTCTTTGTCTCCATGGGTTGGCCCGCCAACATGGTCAACTCGTTGGTCAGTGCTCGCTTCCTGGAGATTTGCCCTAGTGCTCCAGGATCCATCAATGAACAGACGAACAAAAAGCAATCGAAAGGAAACCACAATCGCTATGAAAACGGGAAAAGAATAGGCTGTGAGAATCGGTCGGTGCTTCGCAAAAAGAAGATTCTTGGAATGAAAATATAGTAGCATCATTGATTCACCCACCTTTCCTTCCTCGGTACAGAAGAAAAATGGCAGAAGTGAGTAGCCTGGAGTGAGGTTTCTTCAAGAAAGGGGAGAAACGGCTTCAACGAGCGTTCCAGTGAAATGATGGTTGCTTCGTCCAGTCCAACTTCGAGGCCACTTTACCACTGCTAGTAAAGGTGTGGGTTTTGTGATATGACGGGTCATGACGGCCACATCGGGGTGACCGATGAGTCTCGACTGTAGCACCTCGATGTGATTTGGTGGATGGCACGCGGGCCCGGATGCTTTGTGATATGCTTTGATGCTTTGATGTTTGGTAGGGTCTATGAAGGGTGCATGAGTCCACACTAGCTTAACACGAATACACTAGGAGCATGCATGAAGAGGGGTGCTAGGATAAGCATGCACGAAGAGGGAACAACTATGCTGAGATGAGAATGAAAGCAAACACACTGTGGCGAGCGTTTGCAACTGCCACGTTTGGGTTGCGCGTGGCTCTTCGCCTCTCCGAGAAGACGAACAATGATGTTACTACTACTTCTACAGTATCGAATCCACTGCTGCATGTCCGTCCACCGCGTGCGGGAGGGGTAGCTTGTTGTACACCCTATATTTGCTGCAACCTCTCACATTTACCCCACCAGAAATTAAAATATATATTCCTGTCTTGACCAGATGAGCGTGCAAACTACAATCACCAGGATGACAGGTAGGGCCAGAAGATTATTTTAATAAAAAAGCATGGAGCTGACCCCAATGATTTTAAGCGTACAGGCACGGTACACGCTATCCTAGACTACTCTACACATGAAACTGCCACACGAGCGTCCGGGCTGCGCTTGGCTCTTCGCCTCTTCGGGAAGTCGACCAATGATGGAGCACTACTGCAATGGAGGAGTACTACAGTATGCTTCTGGCCATCTGACACGGATTGAACTGCTGCATGTCCACTGCGTTCGGGAGGGAGAGCATGTAGCGAACGAAAGCTTCTCCTAGTTCTGCCAGCCACCACGCTCATGGGTGAGTGAGGGATGCAGCTTCATTGACTTAGTGCTCCTGCCTTTGCATGTATGACAGATGGTCCCAACAGGTGGTGGCCCATCTGTCATGCAGCCAAAGGCAGGTGCGGTTAAGGCGAGAGGGCATTGTAGTAATCAAACTTCTCGGTCTTGTATGAGATGACGCGACACATCAAAGCACTGCACTCGATATATTTCAATAATTTGCATTTACCGATGCATTAATTACAACACATGCATGCATGCCGTGACTCTCCTTTTGATACTTGCATGTGTTTATTTGTTGCACCTTGCCATATTGTGACTATAAATTTAATTAACCAAAAGTTCATGCATGTCACAAAAAATTACATAATTAAAAACTATGTTCAAATACTAATCAAACGATATAATCTTTGTTAACATGCACTAACGTTTTGTGAGTTAAATCTTTGGTCAAAATTTAGCACCAATTACAAAGGGGCCCAATAAATATTATACTCTCACATTTTTATTGAGGATACTCCCACATAGAAAATATAAATAATAATGCATGTTGGGGCAGCCCACGTTTCTGATAATTTTAGACGTGGGCTTGTTCACAAATTTTACGAGGGGGTGGTTGTTCATTTAATGGAGGGTCTTGTGCCAGACTTGAACGATACAAAGTGCGACCTGGCACACCATAACACCACTTGGAATAAGCGGGTAGCTATCTCAAAAAACAATCAACAACTCAAAAAAACGGCGACCTGGCACGTACACAATTTTAAACGGTTGTTTTGATGGAGTGAAAAAGGAAAACAACCCCACTACGTATATATAGGCTGGAGCCTCCGCGGTTGCTTGCTGGGGTTGCTCTATTCACACACTCTCATCTGCTCCAGATCTAAACAAGATAGTGGTGGTAACACTGTCTTTCTCCCTTCAAAAAACACTATCTTTCTATCATCACCGCTGGTTACAGATCCGGACATATCCCCCTCCGCTGGTGAAGGGGAGGAGGGGCAGCATTTAGGCCATCGTCGACAGCGAGGGAGGAGACCCATTGCCGGCCGCACCGTTATCTCTGGCCGAGCTCCGGCGCGGGAGGTCCTCCAAACCCTTTGTCATTGCCCTAGTGTGGGCGGATCCGGCCTCCCGCCGCCCACCTATCCACATCCCGATGACCTTCGGGTATATCTTCCTTCGAAACCGCCCTAGCTCTATTTCCCCAGCTCGCTACGTCGCTGCATGTGCATCATTTTCTACCTCTCAGCCCCTCTCGATTGGATAGTCAAACGACACATATTTTTCTTCTATTGTCAGAGGTAAAGCTACTTCATCGAGTCAAATCTTGTACTTGGTTCAAACAAGAAATAAAGTGGGGGTGGGGGAATTTAGTATGTGAATCGGACTTGGTACAAACAGGAAGGATAGGGGGTGAAAGTAGTACAGACTGGTCATCCAACCTGTCTCTTGGTCGAAAGGGGAAATATAGGGGAAACGATGTACATAGTGGTATGACCAGGACTAGATTTGCTATCCACACATAAGATGGCTGCGTGCATCATTATGATGCAGAGGCCGGGGGCATGCCTCCAGTTCCAAAAAAACATAGGAGTAGGTGGCTAGAGTGAACAAAAATGGGAGCAACCCAGATATGTTTCTTGGATGTTTGTTTCTCGGGGCAACAAACTCTGAATCACCACTTTATGCCCCGTTTTAGATACATGGTGCTGGACTGCTGGTGCACCTACTGTCCCATGCCCTTAACCAAATATTTAGCTGTTCTTAATCTAATGCCCCTGGTAAAATGAAGCCATGCCACTATTATAAGCCATGATGAGTTTAGCCAAATGTTTTTTCCTATAATTGTTTGAGACTCTGACTGTTTCCTCTATTGCTATTTGTGCAAACAGGGATATCCATTTGACCTGGTTGCTGTTGTGACCTTTTGGTGCACTGCACAACACACTTCTTAAAAGAAGTGACTTTTGTGCTGTTTAACTGGAATGTCAGAATGGAATAGTTGGTTCATTTCGGTGGAACTGCACAAAAGGAGATCTATGTTCTAATCCTCATCATCCATATTGGCACCATAACCTTCCTTTAGGTAAGAATGATATTTAATGCATGTGTTCATCTCTATTTTGCAACTGCCATGAGAAAATAATGCTATTGTTTACTAGTACACTTGTACTCCCTCACTGAAAAAACCAATTCTGAAATAGAAGGCCAATCATGTACTTGGTTTCACCAACTGGTGAGGAGAAAGAGAAATAGAGCATGAAGTGGAGGAAGAAGAAGAATAAAGAGTGCCAAGGTGATATTGCTGAAGCCGAGGCCTCAGTCGAGGCCACTCAAGGGCTCCGGCAATGTCTACCTTACATGTGAGACGATCCTCCAGGGAGCCATTCCACTTTTGCGTATTGTCCATGATGAATTTGATGCTACTGTTAGAGTAATATGCTAATGTCTTTCTATCCTTTCTCACTAAGCTAATGAAGGTTTCACCTTGTTCCTACTTGTGCAAACAGGGATCATGTTGTGCCAATCATACATTTTAGTGGAACTACACAAGACAATACAATGAACCGTATCCCAGCCAGTGCTTTAACTCTCCTGGAAGTTCCTGATAATCTTTCGATATAATCTCAGCACTGGTAAACAAGAGTGATTTCAACCATACATTTGAAGTGCGCAAAAATATATACTATTGAGTGATTCGAGTGCGTGCTTTATCATCTCTTTTGGGACTACATGCATAAACTTTTTTGCTCAGGTTGGTACCAGCCTAAGGCCTTCATCCATATTAGTTAGCTGTCATCTCCATTTGTATCGTGCTACTGTCATGAGAAACTCCTTTATCTTTGCACGTTAAAGTTTTGCAACCTATGATACAGGGCAATGCTTTGAGTGTTGAGCTAATTGGCACTGATTAAATAAACTAATACCTCTCTTTAAGCAAAACTACTATGTTGCTAACTTTGCCCATTAAGATAATGAGGGTGCTTCTATCTGTTAGTGTATGTTTCATCAACTAGTCCCACTATTACAGTAATCTCACTCTCTCAATATATGTGCCAACAGGGATGCTCGATTTTGGTGGAACTGCACAAAAACTTTGGGTGCTTCATTGCGTCGACAGCTTCCTTCCTTTCCTGTCAGTCGCTAATCTCGGCTTGCTTCCTTCCTTTGTTGTCAGTCGCTTGGCTTATCTCGGCTTCCAGTCAAAGGAAATAGTAATTGATATGCTACCTCACACAGGTTGGTACTGGTCTTTATCCTGATTATTGTGCTTGTCATATGTATTGGTAATTTGGTATTGTGCTACTGTTTGCCGATTTCATAAAGGTGTAACTTAGAGCCTGAACTCGCAGGCAAATCATTACATTGGGTGATTTCAGTAGAACTGCACAAAAAGATCAGACGGACAGGTACTTATGCTGCTGCTATGTACTCCAAAGTTCACTCAGACAAGCATCGATGTTGACAAGAAGAAGTGCCTATGTTCATTCGAGTATCAACCGGTGTCAACCAGTTGTCAAACTCCAAGTATTAGGAGAGTGAATGCCAAAAATATTGCTTGGCACATAGCCCAGAAAAACGCAGTCCAGTCTTTGGTCCCAACTTGTGCCTTTTGGTTATCGACACATATGGTAGCAAACTGTATGGCATGGAGTCTAAAGATTCCAGACAAGTTGGTTGACGCGTATATTCATCTGGCACTTAATCAGTCTGCACGCCAGGGATGCTCCATTTCAGTTGAACTGCACAAAAAATTTGGGTGGTTCATTTTCTCAACCGCCTCCTTTCTTGTCTGCAATGAAGAATTTTGGCGAGCTACAGGACCTAGATGAGCCAGTAAACTAGTTGGATGAAAGTAGTGGCCAAGTTGCTCAAACCTCCCTCGGCACAAGGCCACTATTTGAGGATAAACCTACAAGCACAGTTCAGATTGTCTGTGCTGCCTCTTATGTACTCGAAAGTTTACTCGTACAAGCATTAGTTTTAGCAAGAAGTACCTCCGACTGAACACCATTTACCAGTATGTACCCTAGGTAATTAAAGTTCGTCCATGGATCATATTGGCTGTGATCTCAATCATTTGGTTGCATAAACATACTGAACCTGTGTATATCTGAATCTTTTTGTGAATTATCTATGAATGTTGTCGTGTGATCTATCAATCATTTGGATGCATAGACATGCTGAACTTGTGTATATATGAATCTTTTGAGTTGTTGATTGTGAATGTTGGCTATGAATATGAACGTGTCCTGTGAACCTGAGTTTGATACGAATGTTTACCTGTTCTGTTGTACTTGTGTGTGAACTTGTTAGTATGTCTACTGTGCGATTTGTGACATGTGGGTGTCAACGGCACACCTTCTTCCCGAGGAGAATTACACCTGCTTTGTTAGGATAGCGACGGCGCATCAGCTCTTCTTAATATTTTTGCTCTGTCTTCCCCCTCCCCAGCTCAACCCTGCAGTAATGTTTTCGGCCTCAAAACAAGCATAATGGTCTGCGTTGTTTTTGGGGATTGATGAAAAATCGAGTGCTGGTTTCTGTAGGTTGGCCGGCCCAGCAAATGGGCTGCTGGTCCACCACGGACTGGGAGGCTACAAATACAAGTTGTATGGTGCAGAGGCAAGTAAAAGAACGCCATCGAGAGCCATCCACTGAAGAAAAAATCGCGTTTGATGTGCTTCTTCAGTCGGGCCGCCGGCCCCCTCTTTAATCCAGTTCGCTCGGGGATTTAGTTGGTAATATCATTTTTTTCCAGAGGGCGAACAAGTATCAGCTAGGCCTAGGTATGCGTAGCCCACGACATACGGAGACAATGGTTTCAACTTATTTTTTGAGGTCCATACCGGCCTATGGGCCTCCCAGCGTAGGTTTTACTTTTTATTAAACATCGGCAGCCCAATGTATTTTCTTAATAAAACGGAGATCTCTGTTCTATTTATCTATATATAAGAAAAATAATGTTGTGTCCAATTTATGTTTTCCCTTCTAACCACATTATATATATTTATATTATTACTATTATTGTATATTTTATAGAGACTTATATATACATTATGAAAACATCCCACATGTTATTAACATATAAAAGTAAAAGTTTAACAGAAGTTGGCAAGGAAAATCTTGGTTGTTTTTTAGTCACAGGTAGGAAAATCCTGGTGATTGCATACAAAAGCTTGCGAAGATTTTAAGGACCAATATAATAATAACGGGCTCATTTTTATTTTGAGCAATAACTCGCTAATTTGTTAATTTTATATATAAAAAATGTGTCGCAATGGTTTATTTTTTGATTTAATTGCTCCTTCTAACCTAACATTATATATAGAACGAGTCCAGCTAATTCGTGTATTTCAAGAAAGTGCAAATGGGCTGTGATTTCTTAGAAAATATTAAATGTGCCGCATTGACTCGAAATTATTTGTTCACCCAGCCCAACAAATGGTTGTATGTTCTAGAAAACATGTGTTAAATATATACCACATTTTTGCAGGCTGACATGTGGGACAATAGGTCGAAGCCTACGCAGGTCATTGTCGACTTGTTCAACAAATGATTATGACATCCGCAGCCATTGGATTTATATCCAACGGCCGGCATGCACCTTCAATCTCTCGTCTTCTTCCTCCAGTGTCGCCGGGACCGCCTGGTCCAGCCTCCGGCGGCTAGCGGCTCTGCTCAGCACACATCGCTGCGAAGAGCTACCCCATC
This sequence comes from Triticum aestivum, assembly GCF_018294505.1. NCBI lineage: Eukaryota > Viridiplantae > Streptophyta > Magnoliopsida > Poales > Poaceae > Triticum > Triticum aestivum. The sequence goes on from NC_057799.1 coordinate 213,124,413, forward strand.
GCCGGCCAGGCTATCCCTTCACCCCTCCACACCTCCTGTTATTCTCCCCCGACTGCAGCTCCATGCCGCACTAGAACCAATTATAACCCTTGTACTCCTCTCAATCTGCGACTCCACTACCGCGTCTTCCCATCTCCGGGTCGATCCCATCCGAGGCCTCGCCATAATCCACCACCTTGCTACGCTCGGCGCAGCGTGGTCAACAAACGAGAGATATCGGAAGAGGATTGGAGAGCCTGACGGCTGGGACCCACGAGATCCATGGTCGCACGCAAGGAAAGTTCCTCCTTATTAAGCTGAAAAAATGTTTCCTCCCCCTGACAGCTGGGACCCACCAGCTGTATCTTCGCACGGAAGGAAGTGCCTCCTTGTTATGCGAAAAAACCTATTCCTCCCGTTGACAGCTGGGACCCATCAGATTTTGTGGCTGACTTGTGGGCCTACTAAGCGAACATGTACGTAGGGCTTTTTCAACTTAATATACAAATGATTCTAGCAGCCGGACCATTGGATGTTAATCCAACAGCCGTGCTCCTTCTTCAACCTCTGTTCTTGCTCCTGGCTCCCATGGGCGGCAATGCTGCCGCGCACCCGAACCAGACAAGTTTCCCACTCCTCTCCATCTGCGACTCCAGTGCCGCGTCTTCCCCATCTCCGGGTCGTTCCAGTCTGGGGCCTCACCATCGTCCACCGTCCTTGGTGTGCTCGGCACGGTGTGGCAATGTGGTCACTAAATGAGAGTCATCGGAAGATGACTGTACGTGAGAGGCTGACAGTGGGGACGCACGACACCCATGGATGCATGCATGCAACTTCATCCTTTTTACCCTGAAAAATAATGTTTTCTCCCCCTGACTGCTAGGACCCACCAGCTACATCTTCGCACGCAAGGAAGTGCGTCCTTGTTACGCCAAAAAGAATGAATACTACCGCTGACAGCTCGGACCCACCAACTATATCTCCGCACGCAAGGAAGTGCCTCCTTATTACGCACAAAAAAATGAATACTCCCCCTGCTAGGTGGGACCCACCATAGTGGGAGGCTGACTTGTGGGCCTACTAAGTTGATGCGGACGGAGGGCTTTGTCAACTTAGTAAATATGACCGATTCTAACTCCAGTGACCGTACGATGTCCATCCAACGGTCGTAGTGCTTCTTCAACCTCTGTTCTTCTTGCTCCAGCCGCCCAAACAAGCATCGGCCGTGCCGCCTACTCCTGCCTCCCGTGTCCAGCTGTGCTGCCACCGCTGGCCATGCCATCCCTCTATACTCACCCACACCTCCTGTTATTCTCCGGCGACGGCAGCCTCACACCGCAGCCAAAGCAGTCTACCCACGTACTCCCCTCCGCGTGGGCATCCACTAACGCGTCTTCCCCGGCTCCACATCGTCCATTCCTAGGCCTTGCCGTTGTCCACCGCCCTGGTGCTCTCGGCACGGCGTGGTTAATGTGGTCAACGAACGACTTCCGTCGGAAGAGTACTGTACGTGGAGAGGCTGACAGCTGGGTCCACATCCACAGCAAGGAAGTGCCTCCTTATTACGCGCAAAATAATTATTCCTCCACCTGACAGCAGGGACCCACCGGACGGGCCACCGTATTTTGTGAAAAGAACATTTCCCCCTGACTGCTGGAACCCACCAGCTACATCTTCACACGCAAGGAAGTGCCTGATAGTCGGGACCCACCTGGTCGAAGCGTACGTAGCGTTGTCATTCTGTTGGCGAATGTGTACGTACATACTGGTCGATCGGTCTGTCTGCAGGCTGCAGCGATGAACCGTGGCTGAGTAAGGAAGCGCATGTGTCGTACAAGAGGCGCGCACGTAGTATGTACACGTCCGTACATCGACCAGGGTGCAAGAAAGAAAATACGGCCATGTATGTACATACGGGCGGGGTCTCGAATGCCTACTCGCGCATATGTATGGCCAGGGCTCGTGTCCATGGCTGGGTCGGAACGGAGAAGCTGCACCATTGTCGTGTTCATGGGGAGGCAACCGGCTGGGTCGAAACGGAATGCGTCGTCGTGTTCATCGGGAACCAACCGGCTTGGACGGAACAACCGATGGAAACGAGGCCTGGCGTACCGCAGAACGGAGGAAACCCCCTTGTGTTCGACCGGCCTCGGTCGAACGGGATCCTGTTCATCGGGAGGGGTCTGGCATGCCGCAAAATGGAGGAAACGGACCTCCTACGGTCGAAACAGGGTCCTGTTGATCAGGAGGGGTCTGGCGTACCGCAAAACGGAGTAAACGGACTTGTGTTGGAGCGCTACGGTCGAAACGGGGGTCCTGTTCATCGGGAGGGGTCTGGCGTACCGCAAAACGGGACTCCACTGGATACTGTTCATCTCCACAGTCGTCTGCCTCCACGGGCTACTGTTCATCCACCGTCGATTGCCTCCACAGGCTCATGTTCATCGACCATCGACCTCCTCCAGCCTCCACCCGCGACTGTTCATCCACGGGTTCCTGTTCATCTAGCCTCCACCGCTACTCCACTGGCTACTATTCAGCCAGCGCTCTCCATGGGGTCCTGTTCAACCACTCCTCCACGGGCTACTATTGATCCAGCCCTCCACCGGCTACTGTTCAACCAGCCCTCCACCAGCTACTGTTCAACCATCCCTCCACGGGGTCATGTTCATCCATCCCTCCATGGGGTCCTGTTCATCCACCGGCTCAACGACCTCTACTACCATGGGGTCCTGTTCATCCAACCCCCCATCAGGAACTGTTCATCCAAACCCGCACAACAACGCACACTGTTCATCCAGGGAAGGTGGCAGCAGTGTTCAATCGGCTTCAATTAGCAGCAGTAGCGAAGGAATCACTCGGGTTCAGTTAATAGCAAGGGATCGATCGATCGCTCGGGTTCAGTAACGCGTAGCCTGCAGTGCAATCGCTCGGGTTCAGTTAGAGCCCAACGCCCCGCTCTTGTTCAGTTAGAGCCCAACGCCTCGCACACACGCGCGTACGTACGAGAGAAATGCGCGTCGCTCGGCCCCCGGCCACCCACCGTAACCGGGAACTCCCCCGATATTTTCCTCGCCCTCGCTTCTACCTCGGTTTTTTCCCGTCATGGACGGCCCAAACAATGTCATGCAACTGCGTCTCCGGCCCGCCCAGGATGAAAAGCCCATTTTCTGTCATGATGTTTTGTCATAGAAGTAGGAGCCCACCACATATATGATGATACCGGGTTTTTTCACAATTATCGTCATAGAAGTGTCATAAGTATGACAGAAAAAGTTTTTGTTCGGCCCAAAATGTCACGGATGTGCCTTATTTTTGTAGTGATTCCAAGCATAGCAATGCATAGTATTAATATGATGCCATAGAAGTTTCCTTTTTTGAGATAAGCGGTGTCACACATAATAAGTATGCTCATCTAATGATTTCCCTCAACTAAGCAAGTTGGGGCTTCAGCACAAGCACATAGGGAGCGAAGATGATCCAAGTAGAAAGCTTCAGCAGTATGATAGATTTTTGGTGGTTCTTCAACCATTGGATTAAGAGTCACAATTTTTTTGGTATTTCACGTTTCCTACCCATAACTAAAGATAGAAAACAAGAGCACAAAATAAAATATACTTAGTGATAAAGCAAACAAGCACATACAAAAAAATATTCACCCCACGCTATTGCTCCCCGGCAACGGCGCCAGAAAAAGGTCTTGATAACCCACAAGTATAGGGGGTCGTTTGTAGCCTTTTTCGATAAATAAGAGTGTCGAACCCAACGAGGATATAAAGGTAGAACAAATATTCTCTCAAGTTCTATCAACACTGATACAACTCTACGCACACTTAACTTTCACTTTACCCAGAACAAGAAGAAAACTAGAAGTACTTTGTAAGAATAAAACTACGAATAAATTGCAAGATAATAAATTTAGTAGTTTAGTAAAAAGATTTTTCTAACACGAGAAAGATTTGGCCCTAGGCAATTGATAAATAGACTAGTAATCATTATTGCAATATTATATGAGGGAGAGGCATGAGCTAATATACTTTCCATACATGGATCATATGCACTTATGATTTGAACTCTAGCAAGTATCCGCAACTACCAAAGATCATTAAGGTAAAACCCAACCATAGCATTAAGTATCAAGTGCTCTTTATCCCATACACAACAACCCCCTTACTCAGGTGTAAGCTTATGTCACTCTAGCCACCCACCATATGCGAATCATGAACCAATCATGCTTGCGCGACACGGAGGGCACCATAGGATAGCACCAAAATAAAATATACAATATACAACTCAAATCAATCATGATCATCAATCAACCCATAGGAAAAAACACATCTACTCAAACATCATAGGATAACCACATATCAGGGGATAATAATATATAGTGTTGAGCACCATGTTTAAGTAGATAATTACAGTGGGGATAGTGAGGTTACACCACTGCATAGACGGGGAGAGAGTTGTTGGTGTAGATCGCCGTCACAATGATTTCCCCGGCAGTGCTCCAGCGCCAACGGGAGAGAGGGGGAGACATCCCCCTCCTCCTTCTTATTCCTTGTCCTCCCCCCTAGATGGGAGGAGAGTTCCCCCTCTGGTCCATGGCCTCCATGGCGGCAGAGGGGCAGGAGCCCCTCCGAGATTGGATCTCTCTCTGTTCTCTTCTGTTTCGTGTTCATATTTTTCAGCCATCCACCGTTTCTTAAATTCTTGGAGATCCTTAACTCCGACTGGACTGAAATCTTGAGGACAAAGAAGGGAAGCAACCGCCTTACAAGGTGTCCACTACCCATAAGGGCGCGCCTGGACCCCCTGGCATGCCCTGATGCCTAGTGGGCCCCTGAAGCACCATCCTGCGTTGATTCTACTTCCAAACATTCACATATATTCCAAAAAAATGTCTGTAAAGTTTTATCGTGTTTGGACTTCGTTTGATATGGATATTTTGCGTTACAAAAAACATGCAACAAACAAGAACTTGCACTGGGCATTGATCAATATGTTAGTCCAATAAATCATATAAATGATCGCCAAAAGTATGTGAAAGTTGTATAATATTGTCATGGAATAATAAAAAATTATAGATATGACAGAGGCGTATCACAGATATGAAAATAATATGATAAAAGATAGACCTGGGGGCCATAGTTTTCAATAGAGGCTTCTCTCTTGAAAGAAAGCATATGGTGGGTAAACAAATTACTATTGAGCAATTGATAGAAAAGCGCATAGTTATGACGATATCCAAGGAAATGATCATGTATATAGGCATCACATCCGAGACAAGTAAACCGACTCCTGCCTGCATGTACGTATTACTCCACACATCGACCGTTGTCTAGCATGCATCTAGTGTATTAAGTTAACAAGAATGGAGTGACGCTCTATGCAAGATGACATGATGTAGAGAGATAGATCCAATCAATATGAACAAACCCCATCTTTTTATCCTTAATGGCAACAATATAAATACGTGTCATGTCCCCTTCTGTCACTGGGATTGAGCACCGCAAGATTGAACCCATTACAAAGCACCTCTCCCATTGCAAGAAAAATCAATATAGTTGGCCAAACTAAATCAATAGATTGGAGAGAAATACAAAGCTATATAAATCAGACTCAAATAATATTCATAGATAATCTGACAATGAACCCACAGTTCATCATATTTCAACAAACACACCGCAAAAGAAGATTACATCGATTAGATCTCCAAGAACATCGAGGAGAACATTCGCTACCGCAGGATGCTCATAACGCGACACTACAATCAGAGACCCTTCGACAAAACTGTGTGCGATGCATTAATCGCAAATGGTGGTGTAATAAAACTATCAAAAATGAGACGAACTGTTTGCTATTGCGCAGTCATCAAATACGATTAGGATCAGAGATGCGTGTGCGATGCGTGGCATACGGTTAATCCATATGAACTATTTGTGATGATCCAAAACAGCAGAAATGGTCAGCCAGATGAGGGCGTGTGTGATTATACGGCATACAATTCAGTAGGTTGAACTGTGTGTGATTAGGAAACACAATAGAAACGGCTAGCTAGATCAAGGTATGTGTGATGGAGGGCATCGAGTTCACTCAGATGAACTGTTTGCTATGAGCCAATACAACAGAAACGGTTCAACTGAACAAGATGTGTGTGATACGTGGCAAACAGGTCCGTAATCAAAAATGTGTGCGAAGACCAATAATAATACAGACGATTGCTGCTAATAAGCCGTGTGATTTCCTCCGTCTACAGAAGAACAACATATATATAACTAATATAAACATCCAATTACATAAGTGACTATACAGATCATTCGTACACACCTCAATAAACAATTGCATGCATTCTAAACTAGGAGAAACGGTCATCTAGTTATCTACTCCTATTGACGCTCCCGCCACTGCTATGTGGCTCGATCCCTGGTCTGGGGCAAGACGAAGACACTTCCTCATGTCAACGATCTGCCTGTACATCTCTTAACTTGTGTACGCGTCCTTGGCCGCGTACTTGACGTGTTCTTCATCTAGTCTCTCATGCCAGGCATTGTGCCAGGCGTTCCTGTCCTTCTTGCTCTCATCCTTCATATTCATGTCGTAGGCGTCGATGATGGCTGAGGCGAGGTCAACCAGGGAGTTTTGTTTGTTGTTGGTGCTGCCCCAGATCTTGTAGTGGTCATAGATGTTCACAAGATTCTGGCAGGTCAAGCCCAAAACCTTGAGCGGTTTCAGATCACTGGTGGTGTCCACCGTAGCGAAAGTGTAGTCAGAGCTATTGATAAACCTAGAGAAACGCTCGCAAGGCCTTGTGGCCAGCTGGTAGTGGTAGACGAGAAAGTCGTGTCGCACGCACAACTAGGCGACGGCAACCCTTTGATCTTGCCCGGCACGACCCCTGGTGAACTCGAGGTCGAAGCCGACCACTTGGTACTTGTCCTCAGCAAGCAACTACTTCATAGTTTGGATGGAGCTCTCCATCGAGATTGGCTCGTTCGTGTACACTACTGAGAGGTCCTTCCCCCTCACGTGGGTGTCCACTACGTGATGCATGGTGAACTAGCCCCAGTTATTGTCGTCGGCTGCTGGGAACGCCATTGGAGCCACGGGGAGCGCCATTGGAACCGCTGGATGTCCTCTTTGTATGTGTCGTCATGGGGTGTGCTTATTGGGTCATGTGGCATGAGAGGTGAAGGTAAATGTCTGTGGGAATAAATGGGGGCCGGGCGGCCTGGATTCTCGGCGCGTCTGCATGGCAGTTTTTGCAGCGGGTAACTGCATCATGGCGCCGCGCCTGGCGCAATCGCATGCATAATATCAGCATGAACACACATGATTGTGCGCCAGCGCCAAACACTGGCAGCCCGCGTTGAAGGATGAGGGTAGAGCGCGCGGAGGGACGCGAGAGTAGAGCACGCGTGGCGGGACGCGAGCAGAGCGCGCCATGGCAAGTATAGGGGATCATTTGTAGCCTTTTTTGATAAATCAGAGTGTCGAACCCAACGAGGAGCTAAAGGTAGAACAAATGTTCCCTCAAGTTCTATTGACCATCTATACAACTCTACGCACGCTTAACGTTTGGTTTACCTAGAACAAGAATAAAACTAGAAGTACTTTGTAGGTGTGGATAGATTTGCAAGATAATAAAGAACGTGAAAATAAAAGTTAGGTGATGTTTAAATAAAGAAACCATTAAGTTTAGTAAAACGAGAGTGGATTAGTGGTAGTAGGATTTGTGGAATTGTCCCTTAGCAATTGACTATGTTGCTAGACCGATTGCAAGTTTTTATGTGGGAGAGGCCACTGCTAGCATGTCGTCCCTTAAATGGAATTCTATGCACTTATGATTGGAACTATTAGCAAGCATCCGCAACTACTAACGTTCATTAAGGTAAAACCCAACCATAGCATTAAGATATATATTTGTCCCCCTTCAGTCATGTACGTATCAATTTCTATGCTTTGGCTGAAGCTGCTGTCACCCTTGCCCTCCAATGCATAGTCCTATCAATGTACAACTAACCCTATGGTGTGATCCACAGGCACGCTCATATGATGCGCACCAAAGGACAACAACATAACCACAAGCAAATTAAACCAACCATAGCAATTCACCAATTACAGATAGGACAACAAAAATCTTCTCAGACATCATAGGATGGCAACATATCATTGGATAATAGTATGCAGCATAAAGCACCATGTTCAACTAGAGGTACAGTGGGTTGCGGGGGAGTGGACCGCTGAATATAGATGGGGGAAGCTGATGGAGTTGTTGGTGAAGATGACAGAGTTGTTGGAGTAGATCACCGTCACACGATGATTGCCTCGGCGGTGTTCCGGCGCCACCGGGAGAGAGGGCTTCTTCTTCCTTGGCCTCCCCCTAGATGGGAGGAGGGTTGCCCCTCTGGTACATGGTTTCCATTGCGGTGGAGGGGCGGGAGCCCCTCCGAGATTGGATCTCCCTCTCTGTTCTCTTCTGTTTCGAGTTCCTGTTTTCTGGCCCTTCACTGTTTTTTAAATTCCCGGAGATCCGTAACTTTGATTGCGCTGAAATTTTTACATGATTTTTTCAATAAATTATCTTTATTGCGCCCGAAGAAGGGCCCCAACCGACTTACAAGAAGGGCACAAGACACCTGGGCGCGCCAGGGGGTGCCCGGCGCGCCCTGATGGGTTGTGGAGGTTGTGGGGCTCCATTTGCCTTGATTCCACCTACAAAAAATCACAAATATTCCAAAATAATTCTCCAGAATTTTTTTTTGCATTTCGACTTTGTTTGATATGGATATTCTGTGAAACAAAAAACATGCAACAAATAGGAACTGACACTGGGCACTGGATCAATAGGTTAATCCAATAAATCATATAAAATGTTGCCTAAAGTATGTGAAAGTTGTATATATTGGCATGAAACAATAAAAAAATAGATACGACGGAAACGTATTAGCCTCAATCATGAGCAACCACACGAGCAGTTGAACACATAGGGAATGGTCATCTACAAGCTGGCCGACAATTGCGACGCTGCCTAGAGAGCGGCCGTGTGCTACTACCTCCTTCTTTGTCTATTTGTCCACTTTATATTCTGTGCCATATTTTGACCTTAAATTTAACTAATAAAATGTTAATGCATGTTAAAAAAATTATATAATTGGAAACTATGTTCAAATACGAATCCAACGATATAATCTTTAGTGACATGCATTCGTATTTTATTAGTTATATATCTAGTCAAAATTTGGCACAAAAATTCAAAGACGACTTATAAACCAGGATGAGTGTAGTAGGTAAATTAAATCACAAATGTTTTTTTATTAACCATATGTGTATGTGTCCTTTCGTCCTCTTCTAGTACGTCTTATCACCCCGCTGCCGCAGACGGCTTCGAGCACAAGCTTGAGCTGTGCGCAGGGGCATTCTTTTGGCCAAACGGTGGCTCGAAGTGGCGCCAATGAATCATCGGTGAGCCCGTTCCCGTGCAACTGTGCACGTTCCCGCGCAGGCTTCCCGCCCAACTCGGTGAAATCCCCCAAAATCTCAACGCTTACCGGCCTGCTATATAAATACTCACGGCTGGCGAGTCCTGCGTCGCATTTTCCCCTCCCTCCCTATAGCTTATCTCGTCTACTTGTCCCACAATCGCTAATGGCACCAATCCGTCGTCGTTGCTCAGCCACTCCGCCGTCATCAGAGGATAGCTCTAGCTGGGAGGCTACACCGCGGCGGCGATGCAGTCCTCGATGTAGTGTAGTGTGTGTGGCGTCCCTGTTGGGTGTGCGCAGAACACCCACCGCATGCTCCGCCGCCGCTGCCCGTCGGCAGCTGTTGCCGGCCGCCATTGCCGCCACCCCACCGTCTGCCGCCGTGGCCGCCACACCACCATCAAAAGCCAGGGCCATCGCCCGCTCCACCGCCGTGGCCCGAAGGTAGGAAGTGGTTTGTCGTGGCCGCCACCCCACTACTGGCCACCATGGCCATCACCTGCTCCGCCATCGCGGCCCAAAGGCGGGAGGTGGTGGTCGTGGCCGCCACCCCATGGTCGGCCACCATGGCCGCCAGCCCACCTTCGACCGCCGGGGTCATCACCCGCTTCGCCACCGCCGCCCGAAGGCGGGAGGCGGAGGTGGAGGCATGCACATGCACCAGGGACCTTGCGCGCTACATCAAGTTCCTGCGGGAGGAGGAGGAGCGCATCATCGAGCACGCAAAGAGCCTTACCGCCGCAGAGGAGTGGCTACTGGAAGTAGTACAAAGACCCTCCATAATAGTACTAGTATTTAGGGGCTATTCTGATCAGTTCATCTGACTATAGATGTCATTGAACTGTAGAACGTACTTAAAATTAGCTAATATATATAGTTGAACTAGTTATTTCAGTATATGGTTGGCAACAATTGGGGAAAAGTTTGATCAGTTCAGTTGTCGAATTGAACTGTTTGTATAAAGAACGACTCCTTAATCTATGAATGAAATATGTGCTTAATTACTGAATTTTAGTTGCAAATATTAGATAGTGCTAGGGATTTTTAGCTGCAAATTTTGACAAATGGCAGCATTACAAGGTTGACAAAGAGCAATGTTACTAGATCAACAAATGTCAATCTTTCCAGTTTGACAAATGGTAATATACCCAATATGATAGATGCAAATCTTACCAAATTGTCTGTACGTGTTTGCACACTGGTCATCCAAAAAAATTGTTTGTGTTGAAGGGATGTACAAATCCTGCGTGCAAGATTTTCTCTTGGCTTAGGGGCGAAGGAACCATAGCTCTCGCTTTGCATACAGTATACAATCTGAACTATTTGCGATGAGGGGATGCACAAATCCTACGCGGAAATTTTTTCAAATGGCTTACTGGGGAAGACCGTAGCTCTCGCTTTGCATACGGGTGTTCTATCTAAAACGTTTGCGATGAAGAGCTCCACAAATCCTGCTCGACACATTTTCCCTTGGCTTACTGGGGAAGTTGTCGGTTTGCATACGGGTGTTCTATCTTAAACATTTGAGATGAGTGTTTTAAATTTAAAAACCATTGATGTTTTTTATAAATTGTTTGATAAGTCTGTACATTCAGAGAGAACATCGCAAGTTTGCTCAAACCATATGTTTGATTTAGTCACACAACGACTTTATATTCATACGATCGAGATACAGTATTAAACCCCAAAAAACTAATTCGACGGCAGCAGAGGCGGCGTGCCACGCCAGCGTTGTCATTGTCATCCTCCGGAATATCGTTGTTGAAGTCTTCAAGGAAGCACAAAATGTTCTTCACTTGGAAATCAAACATCATGTCGTGTCGCGATCGACGGGCGGGGCGTGGGAGGACGGCAGCTCGCGGTGCTACGAGGTAGCGGTCGACGACAGCGCCCCATGACGTTGAGGGGGGTGCGCACACGGGCACGGGCGCGGTGGGTGCATGGGCGCTGGTGCTCGCATGTACACGAGCTCGTGTGGGTTCCGGCAACCTCACTGACGCCCGCGGCTTCTAGCTCTGCAGTAGCGCTTGGTGACCAGCCCGTCAATGCTACAGGGATGGTCGCTGGTGCGGGCGTGGGGATGGGAGCTGGGACGGGCGCAGGGGCAGCTACCGCCCCAGCCAGCTGGTTCAGGGCCATGTCCATGAGGCCCCCATTCCTCCTTATTTTTTATCTCGTCCGGCTCGGAGTCAACTTCACCAAACTGGAAAACTAGTGGCAGATGATCCTTCTGCGCCATGGCATTGGTGGAGGTCCGTGGGAGGGGAATGGGAGTCGAACAGTAAGGCCACCTATATTAAACAGTGGCTTGGGCGCCATTAATGGAGAGGATGCGAGCATGGCGGGCGGCCATGGGAGTCAAAGGGCTCTCTTCCCAATTAGCCTGCGTAACGTACAACTTGCATGCTTCCCGGTGAGGCTACCCATTGGAGGACGACTTGCATGCCTCCCGATCAGCCAGCGTAGCGGACTGCACTCACATGCCTCCCGTCTACTCAAGCAGATGCCTGCACGACACCTCCTAGCCATTAAAGGTGTGATGCGTGGTGTCACGTGAATGGTTAACAGAATGCCCACGATTTAAATTATACAAACGTTTGAGATGATAAGGTGGCAGCTATTTGTTTCAAAATGCGTTGTTGGTTGTTGATTCGACTGCACCTTCTCTCAAATAGGACACAAAAAATACCACAGCATGTCGGGTGCAATTCTATAATAGCATGCCAAGTTTCATGAAATTCAGACAAGTTTTTGATTTACAAGAATTTAAAAACAGAGTATCTGAACGTTTTGCCAGCAAGCAACAGTGCCCTAGTGTTTGAAATGCATTCCCATTTCTTGCATGGGACCTAAGCATGCACCCAAGGACACACATTTTATTTTTGAACAAATTTTTCTGCCTTGGAGCATGTGCATGTAGTTCAAATTTAAATTATGCCCATAAATGCATACAAAACACAGTTAATGCATAAAAATTTCCAAACGAACCCAAAAAATTCCAAAATTTTACATGACACTCTTGTTGATCTATGTTGCCACTAGGACAAAATTTGTAAGCAAGAGGAGGCAACGAATATTATTTCATCCATGAAGGAGGCACATTCCTTACCAGAACCACGAGGCTTGTTGTAAGAAGCTCTTATTGGTCAGAAGGTTATACCCAAACCTGCCCCAAATGGGCAATGGTTTTACCACAGCATGTTGATGTAGTTCCATGATAGCATGCCAAGTTTCATGAGTTTCAGACGAGTTTCGGATTTACTAGAGTTTTAAAACCACGTATTTTAATGTTTGCGGGCAAGCAACGGTGCCCAGGTGTTTGAAATTCATTCCCATTTCTTGCATGGGACCTAAGCATACAATCAAGGACACACACATATGATTTTTCAACCCATTTATATGCACTAGAGCATGTGGATGAAGTTCAAATGTGAATTATGCACATAAAATGGCTAGAAAACTCAGTTAATGTATAACGAATCCCGAAATATTAAAATTTTAACACAACACTCCTCTTGTTCCATCTTAACACTAGAAAATTTTAAAAGCAAGAAGAGGCAACGAATATCGTTTCATCCACAAAGGAGACATGTTCCTTACCTGAACCATTAGGCTTGTTGTGGGAAGCTCTGGTTTGTGAGAAGCTTATACCCTAACCTGCCGCAAATGGGACAATTTTTTCACCACATCATGTTGGTGCCATTCCATGATAGCATGCCAAGTTTCATTAATTTCAGATGGGTTTGGGATTTACTAGAATTTTTAAACCCTGTATTTCAACGTTTGCTGCCAAGCGACGGTGCCGAGCTGTTTGATAGTTATTCCCATTTCTTACATGGGACCTAAGCATGCATCCAAGGACACACATATGATTTTGCAACCCATTTTTATGCACTAGAGCATGTGCATGTAGTTCAAATTTGAATTATTCACATAAATGCATAGAAAACTCAGTAAATGTATAAAAATGTCCAAACGAACCCCAACAAATTCCAAAGTTTAACACGACTCCCTTGTTGTTCTATATTGACACCAGAAAAAATTTGAAAGCAAGAAGAGGCAACGAACATCATTTCGTCCACAAAGGTGACCCGTTCCCTACCGGAACCATGAGGCTTGTTGTGAGAAGCTCTGGTTTGCGAGAAGCTTATACCTAAACCTGCTGCAAATGGAACAATTTTTTCACCACATCATGTAGATGCCGTTCTATGATAGTATGCCAAGTTTCATGAATTTTAAACGAGTTTTGAATTTACTAGAATTTTAAACCATGTACTAGACCGTCGTAGGCGCGCGTTGCTGCGCCCATCTATTTTGGCACTATAATATTATGATGGATGCAACTATATGTAAATGTAGTAGTTTGATCGTGTGCTATAACTAATCACACTATATTTAAGGGTAATATTTCAATCATGTGATACAATTTTCATAGCCATGAATCGTGTTCTTTACCTAGATTTTGAAACCTGAAATTAATATGATTGTGCATACCTTCGTTATGTTTATTTTGATGCGAGCATGTTAGTTTTTGCTGGATAAGTTATTTAAGTTGATTATTAGCTTTTTTTAGGATTATGTTAGAGGGTAAGAAGGTTGGTACCAGTTTGATTTTGTGGGTTCTAAACAACGGAAGAGGGAGGAAGCAAGAGAGGCAAAGAAAAAAAAGTGCACACTAAGGAATGTATGGATTAATTTTTCAGTAATGTATGGAATACTATAATACTTCTTTTATCCAAAAAAAAGTGGCTCAAATTTAGTACAACTTTACACTAAATTTAGTACATTGAGATGTTTATTTTGGGACGGAGGGAGTAGCTGCAGTAAAATAGTAGTAAAAATTTATTCCAACAAAATCGTAACGATGCCCCGCTTGTTAATATCTTAATTGGCAACTCATGTAGTAGAAGACAACCATATATGCCTAAGTTTGGTTTATATATTGTCCGCATTATGGATATAACATAGCTATGCCAACTTCTACTCCTGCTTAATGGCCTTCTGTTCCGATAGACTGATAATGGGTGTACCTCCTTCCTACATTCATCATCATTTTATTTATTTATTTTTGAAAAAAAAACCTATATTAATTAATTAATAATGTTATTACAATCATTCATTACAAAATTCGCCACACAGGGCGGGACACTATTAAGAAGAATCCCATCATATTTATTTATAAAGCTAAACTTCGCAATTTCGTGAGCCACCTTATTTGCCTGCCAATTAATTTTTGCAATTTTAAAATTCTTGAGCATCGTCAATATACTCAAGGCTTCTTTCTTGAGATCAACGAGCGGAGACTTGTCAAGATTCTCATTTGCAAGGAAAGAACGGACAAAAGCACAATCAGTCTCCAAAATAATGGATTGGTGAAGAGTAACACCTATATAAAGGCCAGCCAGACAAGCACGTAGCTTGGCTTCGTTCACGCTGCAACACTGACCCAGAAAGTCCCACGAAGAAATAATAACTTCACCAGATGAGTTCCTAACAACCACCCCCACACTGGCCGCACTAATACTCTCCACATAGCTGGCATCAACATTGATCTTGATATAATCATCTGGAGGAGGCTTCCATCCCACCTGTTCTTGTGATGTTGCGAAACCTGGTGTAGCACCTCCCATTTTCCCTTTACCTTTGTTACTAGTAACAACCTCAACAGAGTTGTGACTGGACGTAAAAGAAGACCAATAGTTTACCACAAAAATTGCAGATGCAGCAATGGATTCCTTCCCTTTCCCAAAAATTAAATCATTTCTCAGGTGCCATGCTCGCCAGAACAGAAACAAAACTTGCTCTCTCTGTTGCAAGCTCAAAAAATCCAACAAAATCAATAGCCAATCTGGTCAAGAGAATTTGAACCACTCTTCATCAGGAATATTCCATGATTATCTCAAGGCCAGTCGCAGTGCACGAGCCTTAGGAGAAATAACTAGGGCATGAAATGTGCTTTCCTCTTCTACTCCACAAATAGAGCACATACCTATATTAATCTGATGGTGCTTCACTCTATTGGTCTGGACCGCCATGCTATCGGTCGCGGCCCTCCAAGCAAAATTCCTTATGTTTTGAGGGATATTAGCCTTCCAAATTAAATTCCAGAGTCTTCTTTGTCCGCATGGATAGCTACTAGATTGACCCATTTATTTAGGTCTAAAACTAATCCCGAAGGTAGATGTAGAGGTAGCGTGCCCACAATCATCACATCGACTTTGGGACAATTTCCCACGCGCATCGTCACCTCGTTCTTAGCTAATCTTCGTTTAATCTGTAGCCCCTATTTCAAGTTGCAAATATGAGCAACAGAACCAGTATCAAATACCCAGGCGCTACTACGAGCATTAGTAAGGTACACATCAATAACATGTATATCAAATATACCTTTCACTTTGCCATCCTTTTTATCCGCCAAATACTTGGGGCAGTTCCGCTTCCAGTGACTATTCCCTTTGCAGTAGAACCACTCAGTTAGGCTTAGGTCCAGACTTGGGCTTCTTCCCTTGAGAAACTTGCTTGCCATTCTTCTTCAAGTTCCCCTTCTTCCCTTTGCCCTTTTTCTTGAAACTAGTGGTCTTGTTAGCCATCAACACTTGATGCTCCTTCTTGATTTCTACCTCCGCAACCTTTAGCATCGCGAAGAGCCCGGGAATTGTCTTTTCCATCCCTTGCATATTATAGTTCATCACGAAGCCTTTATAGCCTGGTGGCAGTGATTGAAGAACTCTGTCAATGACACTATCATCAGGAAGATTAACTCCCAGCTGAGTCAAGTGGTTATGATACCTAGACATTTTGAGTATATGTTCACTAACAAAATTATTCTCCTCCATTTGGCAGCTATAGAACTTGTTGGAGACTTCATATCTCTCAACTCGAGCATTTGCTTGAAATATTAACTTTAACTACTGGAACATCTCATATGCTCCATGACGTTCAAAACGTCTTTGAAGTCCCGATTCTAAGCCGTAAAGCATGGCACACTGAACTATCGAGTAGTCATCAGCTTTGCTCTGCCAGACGTTCATAATGTCCGGAGTTGCTCCTGCAGCGGGTCTTGCACCTAGCGGTGCTTCCAGGACATAATTTTTCTATGCATCAATGAGGATAATCCTCAAGTTATGGACCCAGTCCGTGTAGTTGCTACCATCATCTTTCAACTCAGCTTTCTCTAGGAAAGCATTAAAATTCAAGGGAACGGTAGCACAGGCCATTGATCTACAACAACATAGACATGCAAAACTATCAGGTACTAAGTACATCATAAATTAAAGTTCAATTAATCATATTACTTAAGAGCTCATACTTAGATAGATATCCCTCTAGTCATCTAAATGATCACGTGATCCATATCAACTAAACCATGTCCGATCATCATGTGAGATCGAGTAGTTTTCAATGGTGAACATCTCTATGTTGATCATATCTACTATATGATTCACATTCGACCTTTCGGTCTTAGTGTTCCGAGGCCATATATGCATATGTTAGGCTCGTCAAGTTTAACATGAGTATTTTGCACGTGCAAAACTGGCTTGCACCCGTTGTATGTGAACGTAGAGCTTATCACACCCGATCATCACGTGGTGTCTCAGCGCGACGAATTGTAGCAACGGTACATACTCAGGGAGAACACTTATACCTTGAAATTTAGTGAGGGATCATCTTATAATGGTACCACTATACTAAGCAAAATAAGATGCATAAAGGATAAACATCACATGCAATCAAATTATGTGACATGATATCGCCATCATCATCTTGTGCCTTTGAGCTCCATCTCAAAAGCACCGTCATGATCTCCATCATCACCGGCTTGACACCTTGATCTACATCGTAGCATCGTTGTCGTCTCGCCAACTATTGCTTCTACGACTATCGCTACCGCTTAGTGA
This sequence comes from Triticum aestivum, assembly GCF_018294505.1. Classification (NCBI taxonomy): domain Eukaryota; kingdom Viridiplantae; phylum Streptophyta; class Magnoliopsida; order Poales; family Poaceae; genus Triticum; species Triticum aestivum. Next base: position 213,141,772 of record NC_057799.1, read on the forward strand.
TAAAGTAAAGCAATTACATGGTGATTGCATTTCATACAATAAAGCGACAACCATAAGGCTCCTGCCAGTTGCCGATAACTTTTACAAAACATGGTCATATCATACAACAATTTATATCTCATCACGTCTTGACCATATCACATCTCAACATGCCCTGCAATAACAAGTTAGACGTCCTCTACTTTGTTGTTGCAAGTTTTATGTGGCTGCTACGGGCTTCTAGCAAGAACCGTTCTTACCTGCGCATCAAAACCACAACGATTTTTCGTCAAGTGTGTTGTTTTAACCTTCAACAAGGACCGGCCGTAGTCACACTCGATTCAACTAAAGTTGGAGAAACAGACACCCGCCAGCCACCTGTGTGCGAAGCACATAGGTAGAACCAGTCTCATGAACGTGGTCATGTAATGTCAGTCCAGGACGGTTCATCCAACAATACCGCCGAATCAAAGTAAGACATTGGTGGTAAGCAGTACGACTATTATCGCCCACAACTCTTTGTGTTCTACTCGTGCATATCATCTACGCATAGACCTAGCTCAGATGCCACTTTTGGGGAACATAGTAATTCAAAATTTTCCTACGATCATGCAAGATCTATCGAGGAGATGCATAGCAACGAGACGGGAAGAGTGTGTCCACGTACCCTCGTAGACTGAAGGCGGAAGTGTTATTTTAACGCAGTTGATGTACTAGAACGTCTTCACGATCCAACCGATCGAAGTACCAAACGTATGGCACCTCCGTGTTCAGCACATGTTCAGCTCGATGACGTCCCTCGAGCTCTTGATCTAGTAGAGGGTCGAGGGAGAGTTCCATCAGCACGACGGCGTGACGACGGTGTTGGTGATGTGATCTGCGCAGGGCTTCGCCTAAGAACTACGACAATATGACCGGAGGAGTAAACTGTGGAGGGGGGCACCGCACACGGCTAAGATAAATCTCGGTGTGCCTTTGGGGTGCCCCCACCCCCGATATAAAGGGAGGAGGAGGATGCCGGCGGCCTAGGAGGGGCGCGCCAAGGGGGGAGTCCTACCTGGACTCCTAGTCCAAGTAGGATTCGCCCCCTCCTTCCTTCCATCAGAGGGGGAAAGGGGAAAGAGGTGGAGAGGGAGAAGGAAAGGGGGGTCGCGCCCCCACCCCTTGTCCAAATCAGATTGGGCTTGGGGGGTGCGCCACCTCCTGTGGCCTCCTCCTCCTCTCCACTATGGCCCATGAGGCCCATTAACTTTCCCGTGGGGTTCTGGTAACCTCCCGGTACTCCGAAAAATCCCCGATCTTCTTCAGAACCATTCCGGTGTCCGTACATAACCTTCCAATATATGAATCTTTACCTCTCGACCATTTCGAGACTCCTCGTCATGTCCGTGATCTCATCCAGGACTCTAAACAAACTTCGGTCACCAAAACACTTAACTCATAATATAAATCGTCATCGAACGTTAAGCGTGCCCTACTAGGGAAAAGCCTAGCAGCAGCGCGGGTTCTAGATATATCAGTAGCGCGGGGACCGGCGCTACAGCTAATCCGTAGCAGCAGCGCGTGCACGCCCGCGCTCCTGCTATACAAGTGTAGTAGCAGCGTGCTGCGTGGAAGCTCGCTACTGCTAATAGCTCTAGCGCGCTTTGGCTGGACGCGCTACTGCTACTGTCACGCTGCTGCTAACTTTTCTCCACTCGCTACTGCTAATTTTAGTAGTTTTTGATATATTTTTTCTGTATATTTGTTTTGTATTTTAACAGGATAATACAAGAATCTTTTGCAGATACAAATGTCATCATGATACACATACAAATGGCTGCAAGACCACAAATGTGATCAGAGCATATACATACAAATAGTCTCATCATAATCATCATCCAACACAAAGTGGTATCTCGTCATCATCTCGAAAATAGCGATACATGCAAGTCTCGAATACTTGCAACTACAACGTCATCTATCTAAACAATGGTATACGCGAGAAGAGCTATCACTATGAGTGAGAGCGGAACTATGCAGTACATGAGGCGGCGGTTAAGAGTCCTCTCTCGCGCTAGCGTGAACCTCAAGTAACTAGCTTCTCCATCTTGTCTGCTTTTGAAGCCTTTATGGCTGGCGCACGAGACCCCATTCACTTGCGCCTGACACTCAGGCCACTCGTTGTACACCCCCGGAACCTTCCCTTTGTACACGACATTGTCGGCGTTCTGGGAACGGGGGTCACTAGACTTGCCTACCTGTGGCCCGCGGCGTGGCTCCACTCGAGGCCCAGTACGGCCCGTCTTCAGCAACAAGCATTCAAGACCCTCGCGAGGGGCCAAGCCTCACGAGGCGGACGACACAAGACCTCCTCGGGAGTGGCCTAACCAGGCTAGCTCGCGAGGGGCGGAGAGATCAAGGCAAGGCGAACCTCGCGAGGTTCCAGTGACACACGCCATGACGACCAAGGCCAGGCGGGCGCCCGTGCACATAGTGTCCTTGCTTCCTCTTTGGTCCTAAGGAGGAAAGCGCAGGAGATGAGTACCGAGGCATCAGGCAAAGGTTTCCTTATCAGTGCAACGAGACCAGGACCAGCAGGATGGCAAGACGGAGGTCACCGTGGAGTCCAAGACGGCGTCACCACCAGAGCCTTTGGCAGGCGAAGTCTACTTTTGTTAGGATAGCTTGTACTAGCTGTCCCCTTTCAAATTGTTCGTTGTTGGCTCCCTTCCCACTCAATATTTGGGAGGAGGACCAGGGCCTCTATAAATAGGACTATCCACCATAGTAGGAGGGGGCATCTTGAGCAATCCTCACCCAAAAACACATTCACCAAGCACAAGAACACCTCACCTCAGGAGGCTGTTGTTCCCCTTGTACTGTTCATCCTCAGCCCAAGAGACAATCCAGCACACCACACTGGAGTAGGGTATTACACCACCACGGTGGCCCGAACCAGTATAAACCTTGTGTCTCTTGTGCTGCGAGTTCGTCGAGCTAGCCTTTGAGATCGTAGCGAGGTTGAGGGCGTGATTAGATAGGGGGAGATCTTCGTGCGTATCCCGGTGTTCGAACCTCAAGGGTTTTGCCGGAACCCGAAATCCGACATTTGGCGCGCCAGGAAGGAGTGCGCCGAAGCTTTCCTTTCGTCGATCCGCGCTTCGCCACCACCGCGCTTTGCCTCCATGGCAGGCGCCGCGCTTCCCGCTCCGACGACTGATGCCAGCGGCGGGGCCAGGGGGCTCCGAGCCTTGGCCCGCACCTTGCGACAGGTGGAGTGGCCGCCGAAGTTCAAGCCGGAGATGCCACCGCGCTACGACGGCGCGGCAGATGTCGGTGTCAAAACCGGCGGATCTCGGGTAGGGGGTCCCGAACTGTGCGTCTAAGGCGGATGGTAACAGGAGGCGGGGGACAGAGTGTTTACCCAGGTTCGGGTCCTCTCGATGGAGGTAATACCCTACTTCCTACTTGATTGATCTTTATGATATGAGTATTACAAGAGTTGATCTACCACGAGATCGTAGAGGCTAAACCCTAGAAGCTAGCATATGATTATGATTGTTGTTGTCCTATGGACTAAACCCTCCGGTTTATATAGACACCGGAGGGGGCTAGGGTTACACAGAGTCGGTTACAAGGGAGGAGATCTACATATCGAATTGTCAAGCTTGCCTTCAACGCAAAGGAGAGTCCCACCTGGACACGGGACGAGCTCTTCAATGTTGTATCTTCATAGTCCAACAGTCCGGCCAAAGCACATAGTCCGGCTGTCTGAGGACCCCCTAATCCAGGACTCCCTCAGTAGCCCCTGAACCAGGCTTCAATTACGATGAGTCCGGCGCGCAGATTGTCTTCGGCATTGCAAGGCGGGTTCCTCCTCCGAATACTCCATAGAAGATTTTGAACACAAGGATCGTGTCTGGCTCTGCAAAATAAATTCCACATACCACCGTAGAGAGTACAATATTCCACAAATCTAATCTGCTGACAAATTTCGTAGCGTGACATCACGCCATGGCCCGGTCATTATTCGAACCGTTTTTCTCAACCAGCTACTACACATATTGCGAGGCGGTTTTCCTGGCACGTCTTGTCGAAGCAGACATCTTGTCCCCTTATCACGGGTTTCTCATCAATACGGGTGTGGGTAACCCAACCGCGCCATCAATCGCGGCGCTTGGGGAATAAGCGAGTTTACCAGGCAAGTGGGGAGGCGCACAGTTTCTACCGCCCTTATAAAGGGACAATCACTCCTCTTTTTCACCCACGCATTCTTCTTCCCTGCCCATCCATTCTCGCGCACTCGAGCTCCAGTGCCCAAGTTCGCATTTTCTCCGCAAAACCACTCCAAACATGTCCGGGGCGGGAGGCAAGTGGATGATTTCCTCCGTTACGGAGGAGAACATTACGAAGCTCTGGGGAGCCGGATACCTAGCCGCAGACATCGCGCACCGGCTCCCAGACGCGGGGCAGATCATCCCTACCCCAGAACCCCACGAAAGGGTTGTATTCCTTACCCACTTCGTCCGCGGCTGGGATTTTTCCTCCACCCATATGTTCGCGGGCTCATGTTCTACTACGGGCTGGACTTCCATGATCTGGCGCCCAATTTCATCCTCAACATCTCGGCGTTTATCGTCGTGTGCGAGGCCTTCCTCCACATCAAGCCCCACTTCGGCCTGTGGCTGAAGACCTTCAACGTGAAACCGAAGGTGGTGGTCGGCCAGCAAGCGGAGTGCGAGGCGCTATGGTGGGCAAAATGCCCAACGTCACCTGGCTCGAAGGCTCCTATGTGGAGACCGTGAAGGGGTGGCAATCGGGGTGGTTCTACATCACCGAGCCGCACGACACCAACTGGGTGGCGGCCCCCGAATTTCGATCCGGCATCCCCATGCGGCTCACCTCCTGGAAAGAGAAGGGCCTATCCTAGGGCTCATCGGTGGAGCTGACCGGACTCTTGAACTATGTTAAAAATATGATAAGCAAGAAACTCAAGCTTGTCAACGTGGTCCAGGTCATGCTCTTCCGCCGGATCCTCCCGTGTCAAAGACGTGCATTCAATATGTGGGAGTTCGACCCGGCCAAGCACCAGACGCTGCGAGAGATTTTTGACACGACGCACCAAGACATCTGGAAGGTGCTGTTCAAGTCCGCCGAGGTGCCTCCTCCCCTTACCGAGGATCGCGGACTCAGCGCCAAGCGCCCTGCCAATCCGGTAAGCTCCTTATATCTTATAAGATGTTCGTTTCCCCAGTATAATCATGTGAAGGATCTGAGCCTCCATGCCATTTTAACAGGACTGGGTAGCGACAGCGGAGCGGATCGATTGTCTGGCCCCACTGCCCGAAGATCCAGTAAGGGCTCTCTTAACGAAGATGCTGGTTCCGGCGCCTTATGAGGTGCCGAAGAATAAGGCCAAGAAGAAGGCCGCGAGGACCAAGAAAGGTCTCCGGTGCAAGGTTGTATCGGACTCATCGTCCGATAACACCGAGGCGCCCTCCTCCCACGAAAACGAGGAGGAGGAAGAGCAGAGTTCTCCCCCCAGCTGAGGGAGACAAGAAAAGGAAGGCCGCCCCATCTGGGGAGGCCGAAGGGTCCAAGAAGGGAAGGACCCTCCTTCCGGACTGCTCCACAGCAGCCGCTTTCAGCGACGAGGAGTGGCTACCCAGGGACAAGCCCCTGGCGAAGTCGTAAGTATCCGGACACTATAATAGTTCTGGTATGTTTTGTTTTATTGCTTCTTATCATGCCAAACATTATCATGCAGTCCATCCAAAGCCCATATCGACGTATCTTCTTCGGATGAGTCTTTGGGCCAGTCGGAGATGAACAACGATTCACTCCCGACCGCCTCCTCCCCCCGCCCTACGGACGACATCGAGGTGTTGTCTCAAAGGGCGCTAAACCATGGGGAGATAGTTCTGGAGGCGTCCCAAGGCAATATTCCAGGCGCTGGGCGCATGGGGGGCAAGACTCCCATGGGCTCTAGTGCCGGGGCAGCAAGATTAGCCCCCAGCCGAATACTGCGCCGGAATCTCAAGTGGTTCCGGATTCTATCAGGCAACCCCTCGCTAAGGGGGGCAAGCCATCTGTGCCGATGGCCTTTGTCCATCCAGAGGCATCGGACAATTTGCTGGAAGCGCTTCGCGGCGCTTCCATTGACGAAGAGCACCGCACTATCATGAGTGCGGTGGTCAAGAAGGTTCGGTCCGCCAAAAGCGGACTCACTGAAGCCTGTGCCAGCCTCCTAACAGGCTTTGAGGTAAGTAATCAAATTATGAGAAAATGTTATAGCATAGACATTAGCCCCTGATGCTCTGTTTGGTGTTTGCAAAGAAAGGCCGAACAGAGGATCAAATAATAATCACAGGAGTCTAATCAGAATATGTCTATGTGAATAAGCAGGCTTCGCTGCTCGCCGCTGCCGCTCACGCGGCGGATGATTCCGCACTGAAGCGGAACCTTGAGCGGTCTGAGGAAGAGCTTGGCCTTACCAAGAGGCAGCTCGAAGAGAACAAAGGTAAGTGATACCCCGTCTGTTTATTGATAAAGAAAAAAGAAGGTGGTTGTTAGATCACAGGATCATCATGACTTTTGCTAGGCGCCACGACCGAAGTGGCGGCCCTGAAGAAGGTGCTATCCGGGGCCGAAGGCAAAGCGGCCAAGGAGCACACTGAGCGCGAGAAGCAAGAGGCCCGAGTCAGCGAGGTTCAGCAAGAGCTCCAGGAGTTTGTCAACAAATACAAGTCCTTGGAGCATGACTCTAAGATGCAAGGGTCAGAGCTCGCGAAGGCCCTCGAGAATGCACAAAATGCCAAGGCCAAAGCCAAAAGGCCCTCCAGGAAATTCAGGCGGCCAAGAAGATAGCGGCGGGTAAGGCATTCATTATGGAAAGCAAGCATGTGAAGGAAACTTTCCTTTTACTTACCCGAATTCGGAGCTCTCCAGGAGTGTTCGCAGATCTACCCAACAGTGTGTCGGATGCCGCGGAGTTCTACCGGGCCGAGGAAGGGAGCTCGACGGAGAAGTTGTTCTGGTCTCAGTATACTGGGAACGAACATCCGATGCCCTTGAGCGACCAGTTGAAGCAATTGGTCGAGCTTCACAATGCGGCCAAACTGGCCATGAAGGGTCTCATAGTCCGGATGTGGCCTGGCGAGCCCCTGCCTGGCAGCTATTTCGGCCTGGTAAGGCGGCTTGTGAATGCCTGCCCACGGTTTGAAGTCATAAAGCGGTCCGTCTGCATTGAGGGTGCGCACAGGGCTTTTGCCCGGGCGAAAGTGCACTGGGCGAAGATGGACGCCGAAAAGCTGGTGAAGGAAGGGCCGCCAGAGGGCAAGGAGCATCGCCACCCTGAAAAGTATTATGACAGTGTTCTGAAGGGTCCTCGCCTTGTGGCGGAGGAATGTGCTAAGGATATAATATTTGAATGAATGTACCCATGTGATCCTGTAATATGAAAACGAGTTCATGTGGGCTATATAACACTTGTTGATTTAAAATATTACCTTCTGTGCGGCCATTTATAAAATTTGAGAGTTGGCGAGTCGTTGGCTTCTGCCCCCATGTAACTAGTACTGAGGTGTTCGGGATAAACCTGATCACTCTTTATCCCAGTTTTGGGTCCTTCGAAGGAGGTGTTCAACACAACGAACCAGGCAATCGGACTATAAAGCTTTATCACTCTCAATTAGCCATAGAAGTCTATAATTTTAAATTTTGGCGAAACCCCTAGTATTCGGAAGGCCGAACTTGGGGCGCTATGTACGCCTAAATCAGACAAGGCCAACTCTTCGCCCGAAGCGGAAAAAATCTTTAAGGATTTGAGACCTCTCGAACAGCGACCAGCTCTCGCCGCATCATGACAGTCAGTTTTTGGCTTTCTCTACTGAGGTGCTCGTCCGGAAGAACCGGGACACAATCGCAGTAGTTCTTCCAGTGCTACCTTAGCCGATATAGTGGAACGTAAGGTACCAAAACATGGGAGCCGGGCAAACCCAACTATTGACCCAAGACATGATTCGGAGCTGATGCATATAATGCTATAAGTTCGGGGTGCCGCACTGTCGAAAGTGTTCGGACTTTTCATGCCGTGTTATGGGGTACACTGAAGCCCCTGGCGCACTAGACGTATCAGAATGTACGGGTGCAATTTGTCGTAAATAAGCAGACAAGGGAAAAAGATGAAGGAATACAATAATGAGCTAATGTTGTACATTGTTATTTAAGTGATACGTCAAAACTTATGTATACAAGTAGTGCAATAAGTAAAAATAGGACTATTTGACATGTCCTATCCAAGGGCAAGTTGTGTGTGGGTATACAAAACAGGTATAGCGATCGTTATCAGAGACCACCTGGGGATTCCCTTGTATATCAAAGCTTCTTGCTTCCTTGGTGTTTCCTTCCCGTGACGGTCCGATAATCAGATGATCGGAGAGGGCCTTCAGAGAATAGGGGCCTGAAAGGAAGAAAATGTTAAAGGTATAGGGTCCTGAAGCGGTCGAGCCGCATTGTGGGCCATGTCGTAGTCGTGCCTCCACCTATGCCCACGGTGTCTTGAGTGCGTAATTATGTACGCGCGGTGCAAATTTCGCCACTTGACTGGGACTAGGACAGAGGCCGAATTGCTAGGCGAGCTCTGTACGTGCCTGGCTATCCTCTTGCAGGGTACTCCGGACTCGCTTGAAGATGTCCGGGGTCTTTTTCGCCGAATTGGCGGTTTGCCTCATAAGGCTGCTTTGCGCTTCTCCTACGAGGGCCGCAGTGTGCTCCTCCGTGCGGAGCGAGCGTTCTGTGTTTCCATTAACTGTTATAACCCCGCGAGGTCCTAGCATTTTGAGCTTGAGGTATCCATAATGTGGTACCGCATTGAATCTGGCAAATGCGGTTCGCTCGAGCAGTGCGTGATAGCCACTGCGGAAGGGGACGATATCGAAGATTAACTCCTTGCTTCGGAAGTTGTCCGGAGATCCGAAGACCACTTCTAGTGTGTTTGAGCCTGTGCAACAGGCCTCTACACCTGGTCTGACACCTTTAAAGGTGGTTTTGGTGGGTTTGATCCTCGAGGGGTCTATACCCATTTTGCGCACTTTATCCTGATAGAGCAGGTTCAGGCTGCTGCCACCGTCCATAAGGACTCGAGTGAGGTGAAATCCATCAATGATGGGGTCAAGGACCAATGCGGCAGAACCGCCATGACGGATACTGGTGGGGTGGTCCCTGCGATCGAAGGTGATTGGACAAGAAGACCATGGGTTAAATTTTGGGGCGACTGGCTCCATCGCATAGACGTCCCTCAGTGCGCGCTTCCGTTCCCGCTTGGGAATATAGGTTGCATATATCATGTTCACCGTTTTCACATGGGGAGGAAATTTCTTCTGTCCTCCTGTGTTCGACGCCCGGGGCTCCTCCTCGTTGTCGCTATGCAGCCCCCTTTCCTTGTTTTTGGCATTCAACTTGCCGGCCTGTTTGAACACCCAGCATTCTCTGTTGGTGTGGTTGGCTGGTTTATCGGGGGTGCCGTGAATTTGACATGAGCGATCGAGTATGCGGTCCAAACTGGACGGGCCTGGATTGCTTCTTTTGAATGTCTTTTTCCGCTGACCGGATTTAGAGCCGCTGAATCCGGCATTAACTGCCGTGTCTTCGGCGTTGTCGCCGTTGTTGCGGCGCTTGTGTCTGTTGCGACGTGGCCTACCGTTGCTATCTTTGGCATCTGAATTGCCATGGTTTCTGGATGTGTTATTGCTGCAAGCCAGCCAGCTGTCCTCGCCCGCACAAAAGCGGGTCATGAGTGTCATGAGGGCTGCCATGGACTTCGGCTTCTCTTGGCCGAGGTGTCGGGCGAGCCACTCGTCGCGGATGTTATGCTTAAATGCCGCTAAGGCCTCGGCATCCGGACAGTCAACAATTTGGTTCTTTTTAGTTAGGAACCGAGTCCAGAATTTCCTGGCTGATTCCCCCGGCTGTTGGGTTATGTGACTCAAGTCATCGGCATCCGGTGGTCGCACATAAGTGCCCTGGAAGTTGTCAAGGAATGCGTCTTCCAAATTCTCCCAACTGCCAATGGAGTTTTCCAGCAGGCTATTCAGCCAATGCCGAGCCGGCCCTTTGAGTTTTAGTGGGAGGTACTTGATGGCTTGTAGATCGTCCCCGCGGGCCATGTGGATGTGGAGAAGGAAATCTTCAATCCATACCGCGGGGTCTATTGTACCATCATATAATTCAATGTTCACGGGTTAGAAACCTTGTGGGAATTCGTGATCCATTACTTCGTCAGTGAAGTATAGGGGGTGTGCGGCACCTCTGTGCCGGGCTATGTTGCGATGCAGTTCATACGAGTCTTGTCTGCTGTATTCGGCCCTGCTGGATTTGCTTTTAGTATATCCGGCGCGACGATCGTTGTCACGCGTTGGGGCGCGCCCCCGTGATCCGTAGATCGATCTTGCATGTCCTGCTTTGTTTTCCAATACGTCTCGCAGGTCCTGCGTGTTGCCCCGGGCCTTGGTATTTTTGTTTAACTGGCGACGGGGTGCGGGCTGGACTTCGGCATGATATGCCGCTTTGTCTCGGCCAGAAGGTGGCCAGTCAGCCGTATCATCCGCTGGAAGCGTAGGCTTTAATAACCAACCCAGAATACAAGTCCTTGATAACCAACCCATAATTACGCAGGAAGGTGCTTTTTGCACTGTTAGTGGAGAGATATTGACACACTCCAGCAAGAGGTGACATTGTGCCTATAGTAGCCTCGTCACCTTCAGGTGGTTGTGGTTGTTCAATCATTTGTTCCATAGCTTCATGAAAGTTTGAACTTGTAGATTAGTGTACCAGATAAGTTACTAATGAGACAAAAACAAACAAAGTAGGTTACATTTATACACAACTTGTTTTGGTGAACTACTGTAATACATTAGCATGTATTGTAGTGCCAACTACATAATAAAATCACTTTCGGAATACATGTCCATGTGGCATGCCTACTGTATTGTCTATTTCCTCTCATTCGTTGACATCTAAGAATAAAGAGACATGGTTTAAAGTAGGATGAACATAGTATGACATCATTCATATCATGGGCAAACAGATATAAAACAAGCAGACTATTTTATCATTGTGTGCGCACGTGAACATAACAACTAGATTACAGATCAAGACCAAAAGAATATCCTTCATCTCTGTTAAACTATGTAAGGTGAAATGATACGTTAAGACAACTGTGTATAAAAGTGAACAGAGTAACTGACATTGGATGCAAACCAAGTAGTTAAATGAACACATCACAGTACCAGTCAGTTCAAAGGCAGGAGGAGTAAGGACTTACAACAGCGGCTTGAACTGGTGTGCTCATGCCCTACATCTTGCTGGTGTGGCAATCTTGAAGGTTTGCACTGCATTCGGTTTAGGTTCTTTTTGGTCCGCACAGGCTTTCCTCTATATTTGGAACAAGTTAATATAGATACGGTAATATGGCACAGAAAAAAGAAGGAAGTAGCAGCTATTTACAAGAGCCTCCCAGTGTGCAATATAGCTATGAGATCCTGTTGTCTGTTGGAATTTCACTTTAGAACGGTTGGTCTTGTTCTTCAAACAGTTAGCCTAGAAGAAGATACACATGTAAGGCACATACATAAATACAAGTTCAATATGTGGTCTGATCAAATACATATAGCCTACCTGATACTTTGGATCAAACCAGTGTTTAACGAGGGCTGTCCAGTCTTCATCTGTAATATATTCCACTTGAGATGTTTGGGCGATTTCATTGTTAGCCCTGCCTTCAAAGTGAGATTTTCTAAGGTGGTACCGATACTGTCGCAGAGCAGACTGAAAAACATGAGTGCATGCTTGTTTAGTTGCATCATCTTTCGGATCCAACTTGAACCTCATCTATTGAAAAAAGAATGTGAGTCTTATTAGGAGGAAGCTAGAAAGAATGGGACAGAGCAAGACAATATTACTAATTGCGATGAATAACATTACTTACAGATAAATGGTCAAGGAAGGTGTTAAACTGGGTATTGTCTTTCTCATTCCTGTACTGGATCCACATTGGGAGGATACGTGGATGACACCTAACGGCAACGGCTGCCTCTGATACTAACTTGGCTGACTTTGTATCATCAAGTGGCCTTTTTAAACCTGCCTCAAAATGGATCTCCATTCTTCCTCCTTTAGATTTTGTTAATCTGTCAAGCATTATCCCTGATGCCTGTTTCCGCTTGCGCCGTGGTGCTAGTTCAACAACAAATATGGAAAGTGTTAGTGTACATCAAACTGTGAGAGTACATATAAAGGAGCATGCAACTGCAACTTGACTCGGTCAGGTACCGTCTTGGTTTTGATGCTCATGAGGTTCATCTGATCTTGCCAAGTCCTGTTGTGTTAGCAGTGCTTCGGAAGTAGTGTTAGGTGTGAAGGCAGCTTGGGAACTGGGCAGTTCCGGAGCAAACGAACGAGTAACTCGTTGAGATGCTGGTACAGTTGAAGCGGATGCTGCAGCTGGTGGAGCAGGTGATACTGTGTTTGTAGATTTAGCCGGTGGACTTGGACCTTCTACTGCACTATAAGTACCAGCAGAATCTAGACGGCAGATCCTTTTCCGTTTCACCCGACGAGTAACACCACTCCCTACTATATTATTTTCCTTGCTCTTTTTTGACTTTCCCATGTCAAGCCGTACCCACAACACAAAAGAATAAAATCACTCTTCAGAACTCATTGATGCATGATACAGACAAGCAATACTTTGATGTAAGACAACTGTATGAGGATGGAATATGTAAGAAAAATAGGACGGCATGACATAGTCACAGCTACAATGTGTAAACTAAGCAGAAGGATTTTCAAGAAAATAGAAGTAATGCAAGCTATACACAATATGAAAGATGCAACCAATATTACTCTGCGAAGTTAAAAGTGTCTTGTCATAAGTGGCAATTCGAAAAATTAGAAGCAGTACAACATAGAAATCAATGCAAGATGCAACCATTATCAAACTCCCATGTTAAAAGCGTACAATCATGAGTGACTGATGCGGGATACACAACAGCAGTACTTTGACGTAAGAACATGGTATGATAGATAGATGCAGTGTATTCTAGACACAAAATGCCATGTCATATGCACATGTATAACATATAAACTAAGCAGGTGCAATTTAATCAAAATAGAAGAAATACAGGCTAGACAACATATGCAACATGAAACCAATTATCACACTGTCAACTTAGAGCAAGCACCTGCAATGGTGGAGTACGGGAGATGAACTCATCATGTACACTTGGGCCTTCAACTTCATTAGCAGTAGAAGTGGCAAATCTAGAGAGTCTCTGTTCGCGTCGGTGCGGAGGACCACCAACATCCCCTAACTTACTCTTTTCTTTCATATTTTCTGATATTGCCTTATGAAGTCAAAACCACAAGAAGATGAATAGAATTAGCTCTGCATAACTGGTTGATGCATGATACAGACAAACACTACTTTGATGTAAGGCAAGCGCAGGATATGAGGATGGAATATATACAAAAAAAGACAGTGTTTCATATTCACACGTACGATAGGAGGATGGAATATGTATGAAAAAACAGTAAGCGGAAGGCATTTCAACAAAATTAGAAGAAATGAAAGCTAGGCACCATATGAACATGCAACCAATATCACTCTATCAGGTAAAAAGTGTCTCGTCGTAAGTGCCATTTCAAGAAATTAGAAGCAGTACAAGCTAGAAGACAATGCAAGATGCAACCTACATCACAGTCCCATTTTAAATGTGTCTTATGGGTAAGTGATCGTTGCAGGTATAAGTTGTAAGCTACGTAGATGCAATTCAACATAATCAGAAGCAATACAAACTAGACATCATACGGAAAATGCAACCACATATAACAGTTCCAAGTTAGAGCAAGCACCTGTGATGGTGGAGTAGGGGAGATGTGCTCATCACGTACACGTATGTTCTAGAAACAGGAACACGTGTCATATTCACAGGCATTACGTGCAAAGTAAGCAGATGCAATTCAACAAAGTTAGAAGTAATACAAGCTAGACATCATACGCAACATGCAACCACATATAATAGTGCCAAGTTAGAGCAAGCACCTGTGATGGTGGAATAGGGGAGATGTGCTCATCATCTACACAGCTACGTTGACTGTCCAGCCTTGTGTTGTCTTGCGAATCTTGTTGGGAGGATGGTGGAGTAGAATCTATAGAGACCCCCTGTTTGAGTTGCTCTGAAGGACCACCATCATCCACTGCCAGACTAATTTCCTTCAGCTGTAATGATTTTGCATTGTGAAGTCAAACCGATAAGAAAAAGGAATAAAATTCGCTCTTCAGAACTCACTAATGCATGATACTGACGAACACTACTCAGATGAAAGGCAAACACATGATGCGAGGATGGAATATGTATGAAAAACAGGATGGCGTGACATATTCACACCTATGATTTGGTAACTAAGCAGAAGGCATTTCAACAAATTAGAAGCACTGCAAGCTAGACACCATATGAAAGATGCAACCAATATCACTCTGCCAAGTTCAAACTGTATGGCGTTTCAACAAATTAGAAGCAGTACATGCTAGAAATCATATGCAAGACACAACCAATGTCACAGTGGCCACTTAAAGGTGCCTTATCATAAGTGACTGATGCAGGATATGCAAGAACAGTAGTCTGATGTAAGAACATCGTGTCATCAGATATAGTATGTTCTAGAAACAGGAACATATGTCATATTCACATGCATTATGAGTAAAGTAAGCATATGCAATTCAACAAAGTTAGAAGCAATACAAGCTAGACATCATACGCAACATGCAACCACATATAATAGTGCCAAGTTAGAGAAAGCACCTATTATGGTGGAGTAGGGCAGATGTGCTCATCATCTACACAACTACATTGACTGTCTAGTCTTGCGTTCTCTTGCGAATCTTGTTGGGAGGATGGTGGAGTAGAATCTGTAGAGAACTTTCATTTCAGTTGCTCAGAAGGACCACCATCATCCAATGCCTTGCCAATTTCCTTCAGCTTTATTGATTTTGCATCAAACCGACAAGAAAAAGGAATATAATTCGCTCTTCAGAACTCATTCATGCATGATACTGACGAACACTACTCTGATGAAAGGCATAGTCATGATACGAGGATGGAATATGTACGAAAAATGGATGGCTTGACATATTCACACTTATGATGTGGTAACTAAGCAAAAGGCACTTCAACAAATTAGAAGCACTGCAAACTTGACACCATATGAAAGGTGCAATCAATATCACTCTGCCAAGTTGAAACTGTCTCGTCATAGGTGGCGTTCATCAAATTAGAAGCAATACATGCTAGAAATAATATTCAAGACGCAAACCAATATCACACTGCCAACTTAAAGGTGTCCCATCATAAGTGACTGATGCAGGATACACAAGTAGAGTAGTTTCATGCAAGAACATGGTGTGATAGACAGATATAGTATGTACCCAAATGCGTGTCATATTCATACGTATCATGTGTAAGCTAAGGAGATGTAGTTTACACTAATTAGGAGAGATACAAGCTAGACACCATATGCAACATGTCACCAGATATCACACTGCCAAGTTAGAGAAAGCACCTTGGATGCTGGAGTAGGGGAGCGGAGACATGGACCTTGTAATGCACTATCAGTACAAGGAGAATCGGTACAGATGCTCCGTTTACGTTGCTGCAGTGGACCACCATCATCGCCTTCCTTACTCTTTTCCTTCCTCTTTCTTGATTTTGCTTTGTCAAGTCAAACCCACAAAAAAAGGAATAAAATTTTCTCTTCAGAACACAATGATGCATGATACTGACGAACAGTGCTTTCATGTAAGGCAGCCGCATGATAGGAGGATGGAATATGTATGAAAAACAGGACGGCGTGACATATTGACATGTATGATGTATAAAGTGTAAACTAAGCACAAGGTGCTTGAACTTATTAGAATCAATGCAAGCTAGAAACCATATGAAAGATGAAACCAATATCACTCTGCCAAATTAAAAGGGTGCCCTAACAAATGTATTTGACCAAATTAGAAGCAATACATGGCAACAGGCTAGAAATAATATGCAATATGCAACGAATAAAGGTGACTCGTCAGAAGTGATTGATGCAGGATACAGAAGAGAGGTAGTTTCATGTAAGAACAAGGTTAACACATAGATGTAGTGTGTACCAAAAATTGGAATGCATGTCATATTCACAGGTATAATGTGTAAACTAAGCAGATGCAATTTACCCTAATTAGAAGCATTACAAGCTAGACACCGTATGCAACATGCAACCACATATCACACTGCGAAGTTAGAGCAAGCACCTGTGATGGTGGTGTGGGGGAATTGCGGTCATCAACTAGAGAGCTACGTTGACTATCTTCATTTAGCCTTGCTATTTCTTGAGAATCATGTGGGGAGGATGACACTGCACTCTTTAAACGAGTATGGCGTCTCACAGTAACCCACTGGGGTGACTGTCTCATCATAAGTGATTGACGAGGGATACAAAAGAGCATTAGTTTGATGTATGAACATGGTTAATAGACATATGTAGTATGTATCAAAAATAGGAAGGCATGTCATTATCAAAGGTATAATGTGTAAAGTAAGCAGATGCAATTTAACCAAATTGGAAGCAATACAAGCTAGAAACCATATGCAACATGCAACCACATTTGACAGCGCGAAGTTAAAGCAAGCACCAGGGATAGTTGTGTGTGGCAATTGAGATCATCAACCGCAGAGCTACATTTACTGTCTCCAACTGCTGACACTACACCCTTTAGAGCGCTGAAACGCCTAGTGCTTATCTTCGAATTACACTGGAGCGACTTCTGTCTTTTCTTTTCTACATTCATCAACACTACGTCAGAGTCTGAAATACCCATGCATAAAAAAACAATAGTGTGAGTATGGGTGAAGTGTGTGCACAATTAGTACAGTGTAAAGGTAGCAGATAGTAGGTCGGTGAGAAGTAAATGATGGGAGACATATGATAGCTCTACAGCATGCATGGCACACTAAATTACTACAGGATTCTATGAAAATGATAGTGGATTGAAAAAAATAGGTCAGTGCATTTTTTCTGCACCGTTCGATGTACAAAGAACGGGCAGATCGCCTTCATCTACCTCCAGCCAGTCAGTGTTGACGATCTTCCTCGAAACGCCAGCGACCACCGGCCCAGTCCCCTGCCTGCGCCCTCCCCTCGACCTGACCACACCGCCCCCCGGCCATCCATTCAATCCCCGCCGACCTCCAGATCGGGCGCAAGCAGCTCCTGCGCCGCACACCCCTATGGTAGACACCGATGCGCCGCTTCCCCGGCGAACAGGCGGACTAGGTGCTCCGCGCGCCTAAGCGGGTGCTGCTTCTTTTAATTGTGGTTCGACTGACCCTGAATTGAAATCCAGGCGGGCTACTGACCTCTAGCAAAGGTGAAATAGTAAAGGGAGGAAACCTTGTTCATTTAGTATCACGAAGAATATGCACTAAGAAGCGCTCAACCAGTTTCTTTCATGGGATGAATACGGTGTGAGCAGAGACGTAAGGTTCGCACGAATAAGGGAAGAGGATTACATCTTTCTGCTGGCAGTGCTGTGTCCTCCTTCTGTTTTTCCAACGATCTTCTTGTTGTTCGCTGGAAACGAGAAGTTGTGGAGGATGGTGGAGCCTTGGACGAACCCATGGCCAAGTTGTTGAGCGTGGTGCGGTGGCCGTCTGTCGGTGGCAGGGAACCAGATCCGAGGCGGTGAACGACGGCATAGCGGGAACAACTCTGGTGTGGTGGACGGTTACGACAGTGGAGCGGCAGCAGTGAGGCGCAGGACGGCGTGGTCGGAGTGGTTCTGGTACAGCGCACGTCGGCGTCGGTGTCGTGGAGGGCGTTGCGGTTGCGGTTGCGTTGGACGACGACGTCGGGGTACCGGCTCCGGCGTGATGGACGAGGGCGGCGCTGGATTGGGCGCTATGGGGTGGAGGACGGAGGAGGCTGGGGTTTCGCGGCTGGTGGAGAGGGCGTTTTCACGCCCACGGAGTATGAATGGGGAAACGGAGGGAGGCGGGGAACTAAGGGGGAACAATGTTTCAGTTTGGGACATGCTTGTTTGAAATTTGGGGAAAGTTACAAACTTTGCCCCCATCTAAAATTCCGTACATATTGCGGGTTGGGGGTAGGACAGTAATCTCAGGTGTCCTAAATGTGGGCGGGATAGATTTCGGCCGAGGGCATGGGTGTTTAGGCGCCCATGGCGTATGAATGCTTCTCGGAGGCGGTTGAGACTGGCGTCTTGGTGAAGTTACAAACCTACCCTGGTTTAGACCTTTGGACATTGGGCCGATAGGCTACACGGGCCAGAGTCAGGACAGTAATTTCCTACCACCAAACATTAGTCTCGCGCGGTTCGGGTGACCAGAGGCCTATTTGGTGCTTCCTTCAATATTTGGGAGCAGAAGCATTAATGTTTTCGGTTCTCTTGAATTGAACTTTCAGGATTTGTCAAACTTCACAAATCTTTACTCTTGAAAATCCTAAAGCTATGATTATTTTGGAATGGAGGGGGTACATTTGAATATACATTGTACACCGGTATATATTATAAAATATGCAACTTACATCAGTTCATGCATGGTTCCAGATATAATCTCCTTCGTTGCAACAAAAAAGTTAGACATGTGTATAAATATATATAGCATGTTCAAATGCACAACAAAGATTGATGCCCCCTTTTACATCTGATTTACAAATGCCATTATCTCGGGTTCAAATAGATGAATGCACTTCCTATGAATTTGAATCTTCGAAACCCCCTTTATGTTGAATTCGACATGTATTCTATTTCGTAGCTAGCAATTTGGAATGTATACATGCAAGTGACAAATGTATAAAGTGCTTCACACTAACAACATGGAGTGCACTAATTAATGTTTATATATGAATTGCAAAAGCATCCATTGCCTGTATTTCAAACCGCTCTCACTCTGTGGATCGATAATATGAAATAAACACATGCACATGCTAGAATTCAATAGAGTATGGGTGTCTGATAGACCGATTTTCGTCCATACGCAATTTGCAAAATTCATGATCTCATCCAAAAATAATAATGCCATTTATATCTCTCTATCTACCGCATAAGTGCACACACTTTATATGCATCGGCATTTCTCTTTCACACATGCTCACAATCTCTCTTGGGGTGTCAGGGAGTCTCACGCACATGCTCTCTCTGTATCTCTCTCTCTGTGTCTTTCTGACTACTATGTACCACTCTTTTCACTAATCTCAGTTGCAAAACACTATTTCTCTCTCATGCATATATACACATGCACGGTCTCTACTAGACCTCTATACGCACATATATGTGCCTACGTGTCTCCCGCACGCACATTATCTTTAGGCCTCTGTCGCACACATTGCCCCCCAGACACACCTCTCCCTTAGTAGTTGGCAGATATGATTCCATCATATCATTCGGTAGGACATCCCTGACTGTTAGGCTGGATGGTAATACGAGGCAAAGTTTTACCCTAGTTCGGACCCTTGGAGTTGAGGAAAAAGCCTACTCTTGGTACTGTATATTAGTGATTGGGGTGTGTACAAAGTACACATGATTACCAGGCATTGTGCGTGTGTGTATACTATCGACGAACTAGCCCCCAAGCTTCTATAACATACTGGGGGGCTAGGGTTACAAATCATATATAGTCGGCTTATCACCAGTGGGGATAGAGTCCTCCGTGACTCTGGTAGCTAGCTTCGTGTTGTACGCTGAGTCCTCCACATGGGTCTTCGTATAACGCGTCTCGGTCCAACCTATGTGGCGCAGGATGGAACCGACCCATGAGTCCTCATGTTGACCCACCACAACTAGAAATGATGTTCCCACCACACCACACACGCAATCGGCTACTAAGAAAATAAGCATATACAATTGTACAATGTTATACATGAAAGTTAATTGCATGGTGCATCCAAAAATATTTGTTCCGCATTGTGAATGTTTATATATTCTCCTCAAATATTAGTCACGGGAAAGAGAAACGAAGGGCATATCTCTCCTTGTCTCCACCGGACACCCCCTCTTTCTACACCACTTTCACGTACACACACAAACTATCTCTCGGCCCTCTAAAAGTATGCATGCCCACGACACAGTCACGCGTGATGGTTACTGTATTTCAAGCTAAAGCACTATACGGCCACTGGACTTCAGAATATGCTTATTACGGTCACCGTATACATTCTCGTGGTGATCATATAGTATCTACCTCACGATACGTCTCCGTATTTTCTTGATGACACTGACGGACTTTGCATTTCATGTGTGCTCCGTATTTTGTTGACGACACTTACGGTCATTGTATTTGAAGCGAAAGCACGATATGGTCACTGGACTTTAGAATAAGCTCATCACGGTCACCACATACATTTTGTCGTGCTAACCAACATGTGGTTGGATGGTTAGGAGGACATTGGTTTCTTGAGCCCACCAGGGTTATGTCCCGGTGCTCGCATTTATCCTGGGTTAATTTCAGTATTTTCCGACGATGTGCATTCAGTGGGAGGAGACGTTCCACTCGACTACGAGGCACCTATGGTGACTTCGTAAAATCTCAACATCATATGTTGGCTCACTCTATCGAAGGTGCTCATAGGGGCAGGGTCTACGTGTGTCCACTTATAGTGGTGAGTACTTGCGCGTATATATGAGCCCTTGCGTCTGTACCGTGTTAAAAAAATACATGTCATGATTATACGGTCACTGGCTCACCCGTACAACTCCGTATTTTGTTGATGACACAATCAATTGACCAGTCAAATGTTCCACGTGGCGCACCTAGTGTTGCACCATCGGGGCGCGTAATCGTGGGGCCCACCTATCAGCCCGTAAATGAAAGAAAGAAATGGTAGTTTGAGTCTGTACTGTGTTAATAAAATACATTTTAGGGTGATCATACGGTCACTGGCTCACCATACAGCTCCGTAATTTGTTGATGACACAATCAATTGACCAGTCAAACGGTCCACATTCAGCAGCGCACATTACCATAGGGCCCACCCGTCAGCGCGTATATGAAGGACATAAATGGTAATAAATTAGTGGTCGGTGGGTACTCAAAGTCGTGAGACCTCTGGTTGGCAGTCGCCGGCGGTGGGGGGCACGTTGATTGGGCGGTGGGGTGGGGATCGCCGGAGAAAAAGCTCGGCGCGGGGGGCCTAGAGGGATGGCCGGTGCGGCGATGGACCGGCGGTGGGGAGTGGTTTCGGGGCGGGCGGGGCGGCGTGGCGGTGCGGCCGGCCGTGGGCGACGGGGGCCAGCGGTTCGGCCGGTGGTGGCTGGCGGCTCAGGGGGGTGGAGTTTGATGATAAACTGTAGGCCCTTGATTTTGTATCGAACAGCTGGAAAATCTAATGACCAGAGATGAAAAAGTCAGTCGATTGACGTGTAGCCTCACCCCGCACGTCCACATGCACGCACGCAAGACATGCACGCATGCAGTCGTGCAACACTGACACGTACACATAATGAACACACGCACGCATGCAGGCTTGCAACACTAACACGTACACATGCACGTATGCACACAAGCATGCAACACTGAAACGTACCCTTGCACGCACGCAACACTCGCACGCCTGCATGCACACGGCACACGACGCAAGACACATGCTCAACCTATACGTGCATGCACCCTTTTTAAGGACATGGATTGTTACGGGTATTAATCAATCTTATCTGTGATAAGCAGAACATTGATGTTTGCAGCGGTCTTTATGAATCACAACCTATTGAACGGGCTATCAACATAGTAGGCTTATCTACATGAAAAGGATGACGTCACACTCAATGAACAATCATCGGTTTATGAAATGCCCGCTTCTGACCGCCCTGGCCCACCAATGGTTCCTCTGCTGTGCGGTGTCTGCGTTGGGTCACTCACATGCAAGTGATGTACCAAAAGAGCCCACACGTCAGTGGAAGAACGGCGCGGTGTCCTACGTCAGATTCGAGGGCGCCACTCGCTGCACGCCCGGCTGAACACGCCTCCTTGCCGCATTCAAACGCCTCCATGAAACCCGCCCGTGTGGAAGCCGAGAAACCCACTCTGGACACACGTCCGTTCATGACCGGGCCGGCATTAAACGCAATGCCGGCCGAGCTCCTCCAGTCCGCCGTCTATTTAATCTCCTATTTAAACGAGGCCAGACGCCGGCCAAGAACCGCACACCTCCGCCGCTCCCCTATCTCCTCCTTCACCATTTTGTCCACTCTTACAATGGCTTACGAAGAGTAGTTATTCCGCACAAGCCATTTTGTCTAGGTTTGTATCTCTCACACACACCCACGTAGGTGGGGGACGTGCATGAAGAGAAGAGGTGCACGCACGGCGCACGTACTCCCGTGTCTTTCCCAACCACACCCGCGCGGGTACACGGTGGAGCTCATTTCTGTATGAAAAGGCCGCCCACATGGTAATTTGACCGTGTACTGGTTGTCCACTTGGTGGAGGGAGGATCGTCTACCATGGTGAACAAACAAATTGCGACTTGACATGTTATGTTAAAAAAGAGGCAAACCATGTGGGGCCTACCTTAGAGGCAAGGCTCTATACACTGGAGTACTTTTGATGTGTCCCGTCAACTCGCAGAACGAGGAGAAGCTTGCTTAGTACGCCGTCTCCCCCGCCCACGGGCGCGGTGGCTTGCACGATGAGGTGAAGCTTGCTTACTAGTAGTAGTACTGTATGCCTTACGCCCACTCCCTCGCCCACGCACGCGATGGCTCGCAGGACGAGGAGAAAATTTTACTATTCCCTCCGTTTACTCCTCGTCCCTACTACCTCGGTTAGAGAGATTATCGTATTGTTTGGAATATATATGTCCTTTAGTACTCCCTCCATTTACTTATACGAGGCCACTATAAAAAAATACATTTTGCATCTATACAAGGCCACAAATAGTAATCGAGACAAAATTTACTACTCCCTCCTTTCCAGTTTATGGCTCAATTTCAAAATCTCTCCAACCAAGGTAGACGGTGAGTGGTCGAATTAATTTCGTACTCCTAGTTTGCACAAGTAATTAGTATGCTCGTTTTTCTCAAGAAGTTATGTTTACCGAGGCATTAATTAGAACGAATGCATGAATGACCACTAAATTTCCATGAACTTCTACATGCATTGGTGAGATTTCTCTTGACACTGCTTGCATCGGGTGATCCAACGCACCCTGAATTCCAACATGTGATGGTACTACTACTAGTAGTAGAATTGATACTTATAAAACGGAAAAATGAATGTTTTTAGATGAGCCCTATAAACCCTAGTGGGTACGTACTCCGTAAAATCAGATTTTCCCAAAACTAAGTCGCTCAACCTTTATTTGCTTGTTTCCCTTCCTGCCTCCTTGCCTCGAACAGACTATGCCAAACTCCCCTACCCGCCACGCGGGAAAAGACCCGCCCTCGCCTTTTTTTAGTCCAGGTTTATATCGATGGATCGCGCGAAGCAGCAAAAACCCAAGCTGTGTCTTGTACTCCTCCATCGACGATCGCTTTCATGAATTCTGTACTTCCTGTCGCTGACATGTGGGACATATAACAACCGGGTCGACGCGTCAAGCACGAAATAACAGTGCAGAACAGCAGGGGGACGCACCCCAGTCGTACCGCCCCAGTAGTAGTAGTAATGAGCAATGAGACATCAAATCACAATGCCGCACCTTCCCAGATGGACGAAGCAACCATTATTTCACACTTAGGTTCGGCATCATCTCAAACCACGTAGTGTTGCTTCTGCCTCAAGAGGGACACGCGCATCGCCTTGGTACATCATGACACATGGGACCGCATGACAGGCCATGCTCCCCCGCTGATCGCTCAGTAAAATCATCTCATTTTTACTACTATACTTCCTCCGTATCGGTTTACATGGCATGCACGTCGTTCGAGATTGAGAATTTAACTGGCTATATATGCGATGAACAGTATATGTCTAGAAACTACATCCGCTTAATAATCCAATGATATACTTTTTGTGACATAGTAACTCATATTTAGTTAGTCAAATGGATGACCTAGAACTACGTGCACGCCCTATAAACCGAGACGCCTAAAAAAAAGGGACGGAGAGGGTAGTTCACACTACAAAAAAAAGACACATCCGTGACATTTTGGGCCGAAGGAAAAAAATTCTGTCATACATATGACACTTCTATGACGATAATTGTGACAAAACCCGGTATCATCATAGATGTGGTGGGCTCCTACTTCTATGACAAAAAATCATGACAGAAAATTGGCTTTTCGTCCTGGGCGGGCCGGAGAAGCAGCTGCATGACATTCTTTGGGCCGT
>NC_057799.1:213166408-213166972 GCF_018294505.1 Triticum aestivum
GTGTGTGCAAGGCGTTGGCTCTGACTGAACCCAAGCGAGGCGTTGGGCTCTAACTGAACCCGAGCAATTGCACTGCAGGCTACGCATTACTGAACCCGAGCAATCGATCGATGGCTGTTAACTGAACCCGATCGAGCGATTCCTTCGCTACTGCTGCTAACTGAAGCCGATCGATTGGATGAACAGTGAGCGTTGCAGGGGGGTGGATGAACAGTGAGCGGTGGCGTTGCCTCTGGATGAACATGACCCCATGGTGTGGTGGAGGGCTGCATGAACAGTAGATGGTGGAGGGGTGCCCGTGGAGGGGTGGTTGAACAGGACCCTGTGGTGTGGAGGGCTGGATGAACAGTAGACGGTGGAGGGGTGCTCGTGGAGGGGTGGTTGAACAGTAGCCGGTGGAGTAGCGCGCGGTGGAGGCAGGATGAACAGGAGCCCGTGGAGGCTGGAGGAGGTCGACGTAGCCCGTGGAGGCTGGAGGAGGTCGACGGTGGAGATGAACAGTATCCCGTGGAGTCCCGTTTTGTGGTCCGCCACACCCCTCCCGATGAACAGGACCCCCGTTTC